>NW_009692697.1:0-4884 GCF_000703405.1 Apaloderma vittatum
AGATGACACCAAGTTAGGTGGGTGTGTCGATGTGCTGGAGGACAGGAAGGTTCTGCAGAGGCATCTGGACGGGCTGGATCATGGGGCCAAGGCCAGTTGTCTGAGGTTCAGCGGGGCCAAGTGCCGGGTCCTGCCCTTGGGTCGTAACAACTCCATGGAGAAGTCTACAGACTTGGGGCTGTGGGGTTACAAGACTGCATGTCGGAAAAGGACCTGAGGGTGTTGGTTGATGGGCAGCTGAAGATGAGCCAGCAGAGTGCCCGAGTGGCCAAGAAAGCCAACGGCATCCTGGCCTGGGTCAGCAATGGTGTGGCCAGTGGGACCAATGCAGGCATTGACCCCCTGGACTCGGCACTGGTGAGGCCACACTTCAAACCCTGTGCTCAGGTTTGGGCCCCTCATGATGAGAAAGACCTTGAGGTGCTGGAGTGTGTCCAGAGAAGGGCAACGGAGCTGGGGCAGGGTCTGGAGATCAAGTGTGATGGGAGCAGCTGAGGGAGCTGGGGCTGTTCAGCTGGAGCAGAGGAGGCTGAGGGGAGACCCCATCGCTCTCTGCAGCTCCCTGGCAGGAGGGGGTAGCGAGGTGGGGTCGGTCTCTTCTCCCAAGAAACAAGCGACAGGATGGCCTCAGGTTGCATCAGGAAAGGTTTAGGCTGGATGTTGGGAAGAATTTCTTTACTGAGAGGGTTCTCAGGCATTGGAACAGGCTGCCCAGGGAGGGGGCTGAGTCTCCATCCCTGGAGGGGTTTAGATGTGGTGTTGGGGGTTTAGACGTGGGTTGGTTTAGGGGTGAACTTTGTAGATTTAGAGCTTTGTAGGATTAGTGGTTGGACTCGATGATCCCAAGGGTCTATTCCAACCTGAACGATTCTCTGATTCTATGATTCTATGATTCTATGATTCTATTACATGGTTTGGAAAAGAAAGATTAAGAGAATAGGTTCTGTTTAGCTCAAACCAGAACAGATACCCCTAGAGAAAGCAGTATCTGGGCTGATGCAATACCTGGGTGTCACTGCAAGGTGACTCGGATGGGGGGGGGTGCTATACCCAGGAGGATGTGGTGCCCAGGGAGGATGCAGTACCCTGGGGAAGGATGCAACACCTGGCAGGAGGTGATGCAGCACTTGACATGGGTGTGCATTGCCCAGGGGGGCTGCGGTTCCTCCCCTCCAGTGTCTGGAGCGTGCCCTGAGAGATGCTGGAGCTGGAGCTTACTGGTCCCCAGTGAAACTTCAAACTCAAAATCTCCAGCTATGATTCAGGGCCCTGGAAGATCTGCAGAACTCTTGACTTTGGACTCTAAGCCGCCACATGTCTGGGGCTTCACTCCTCCCATGGGTCCTGCTTATGACAAATACTCCAAAGCCCACCCTGCGGCTCCTTGCTCGTGGCCTCCTGGCTTAGTCTCGTTCCGTTTCCTCTTTTCTTAATTGCAAGATGTCCGGTCCTGGCAGTGAGTATCAGAAAACAGCTTCAAAGTAACTATGAACGGGAAGGAAAAGGGAAGAAGATGTTTGGAAGATAACATTTCATGGCAATTCTTCCTGAGAAGTGCGTAAATCCTCTGCCCATCCAGGAGAGAACTCCAAGCTCCTCTGAAGCAGGAGAGATTTGCTGCTGGTGGCTCAAGGAGTTGACAAACCACTTGACCCTGCCAAGTGTATTTTGGAAAGAGCAACATATGGGATGGCAAATCTTGAGAAGAACAGGTATATGCCTGAGGAACTCGACTAGAAGCACTGAGCTGACAGAAATGCTGCACCAGTTATACCCCAGTTAAGTGATACTCCAGGTTCCCAGGGCTCGGTGTTTAAACTGCTGTTAAGTACAATCTTTAACCTGCATAGTCCAGGCAGGGTGGGATTTCACAGGATGAGCATTATCAGAAGCAATCAGCAGGTTAGAGTTCGCAAGCAGCAAGTTAGAATTCACAATTGACTTGCGCGAGTAATAGTTGAGGGTAATAACACTGGAATTCGGTAAAAAAAAAAAATGTGGTCTGTGAAGACCTCACCCCTCATCTCCAAACATTTCTTCCAAAGCTATATAAAACCCAATCATGTCACTACTGTTTCTGGGTGAGGATTTTGACGATCCTGGTGAAAACAAGCTCTGCAGCTGCTAATCTTCAAGAAGATGAGCAAACCTGGATGGGGGGCTGTTAATGCTGGCCCTTTGTGCGTTGTCCTCCTTCCCACCTCGTCCCCACCCCACGCACCAAGGCAAGAATGCGACCTTAAAACATCCCTCGTGGTGGGATGTGGAGGTAACCCAGAGCTGAGCACATCGTGTGTGTTTTCAAAGGGCTTCGTCATCCCGCGTCCAAGCCTCAAATTCAGAGTTTTGTCTGTTTTCAGTTGCTTCTGAGGAAGAATTTTGGAGCTGAACTTATCCCCCGCCGTCTCACCTCGTATTGATTTCAGGAAGGTCGAGCAGAAGTGGTTGAGGAGCTCTGCTGGGGTTTTTGCTTGTCTCTCCTTGCATGGAGTGTGTGGAAGAGTTGTATTATTGATTATGACTCTAACTGGAGATTTTGGGGTGAGAAAAGCTGGATTCTAGGTCAGGACTAGAGATCAGTCCAGCATCTCCAAAGAGAGACAAGCTGCTTGCTTTGAGATATCGACACCAGGGATGAGAAGCAATCTCCTTCCTGGGCAAAAAAAATGGTCCTTGGGGCTCATTTTCCAATGGAAATTATGCTTTATGCAGCAAAACAGGACAAGACCCAACAATTCATCTTTTGTTTTTCTTTGGGGATTTAGTTAGGAATGTGTGCATTTCTTCTCAGCTCTGATATGTGTATTCTGGCACCAAGTGCCTATAACCCACCCAGAATGCGAGTTCGTCATAAAATGTTCTTATCTCACAAAAATATTTGTTTCATCCCTGCTAACTGCACACGCTAAATTCAGGCAAGAAGCAGTCAGTGCCTCAGACTCTATCCCAAAGCGGCACTGCCCACTGTGCTTAGAAAACAAAAAAAAAACAACCAAAATCCCAAAATATAGCCCTAAAAAATATAATGTGGAGATTTTCCCATATAATATGGGGATTACCCAGGAAGAAATCTCAGGGCTAACATTTTGCCTTATGGGAGCTACAAAAATAAGCAAAAGTAAGTGGGACCTGCACCTGCACGGACTAAATGAGATTGATCTGACTATAAAGGCAAAAAGACCTTATCCTATTGGTGTTACAAGATGAGTTTTAAAAGCTAAACATGCCGAGTGATTGATAAAGATGATGAAAATTATAATTATAATGATATGGCAATAATAATAATTATTATTATTATTATCATCATCATTATCATCATTATCATTATTCAAAGAAAATAAGTCAAAGCAGATGAAGAAGATGAAGACAAAGAGGAAGAACAAGGAGGAGACAAGGAAGAAAGAGAAGAAGCAGAAGCAAAAGAAGAAGAAAATAAAAAAGACAAAGACACAGAATATAAAGATGGAGAATATAAAGATGAAGAATATAAAGATGAAGGACATGAAGATGAAGGATATGAAGATGAAGAACAAGAAAATGAAGATGACAAGAAGAACCAGTGCTTAGCATTGAAAAAGATAAATACACTGCACTTATGCTTGCCATAGCTCTTATGCACTGAAGCACATCAAAAACATCATTTTTTCAGACGTAAATTGGTAGAATTGGTCGAAAAGGAGTGGGTTTGGTGCCCAGAGAGACACCTCAAGGAGGGGCATGAGCCCATCTCGCATTCGTGGCATCCAGCCAGACGGGATCCTGCCTTTTCCAAAGCTTCACGAGAGAAATTGCTCCACGCTAGACTTTCTGGAAATGTGACTTTGCCGTCCCGGAGTCCCACCAGAGCCAGTCGAGAGGCAGGGTGGGTTGTCCACAGCTCGGGGCTTTACAGGGGATGTCCGCTGGGTGGGGGTTTCTTTTTGGAAATTCAGCTCCTTTTCCATTTGGAGTGAGTGGGTGGAGAAGGAAGCACTATAGAAACCACAGAAGGGGGTTTCTGCCTCAGGGGTTGCTTTGGGTCTTCTGGGTATTCTAACTGATGGGAATTTCAGTTCTCGGTTTGTAAAACCATTGGTGAGAAGCGCTGCAGCCTTTTCTCAAAGAGAACTGGTAGATTTTTGTCCCAAGCCTTTTTTTTTTTTAATGCTAACAAATTGAATTCTAGGAAGTAAGAGATATTTATACTGGAAAAACTAAAGAGAATTTGACAAAACACGAGGTCGTAACATTTCTAGCTAGAGGCTTGGATGTAACCTCTTTGCCCTCCAAATAAAGTCTCCCCCCGTGGGATTTCTCTTAAAGTGAAGTTAAATCTGCTCACATTTTTTTTCGGTCTCTAATAATGAAAAGGAGGATGGAAAATTTTACTGGTCTTTCTACTGTCACTTTCTAGGAACACATAAAAGTCTGTCACCTGGGGTTGTTTCCTTTTTCCTTTTCCCAGGGGGGAAAAAAAAATAATTATGCATGATGTTACCTGTTGGCTGCTAGACAGCGTGACAAGTTCTAGGCAGGTTGTGTCACGTCGTGGGGAAAAATCCGTTCTGTACGTTCATCTTTAAAGCTGATGGCTGTAAGATGATAACTTGTCTCGGCTGTTGAAAGCTGTAAATTAGGGTAGGCTGGAAAACTTGACTGGAAAAGCCTCGTGCAAAGCAAACGGTGCTGCATCGCGGATGCCCTGAGTGAGTAAGTTGCCCACCCGCAGCAACGCCTTTCCCAAAAGCCTCCTGCAGGTTGCAGAAATGCTGAGAAGAAACCATCTAAGAGCTTCCAAGGTTGGTATTTGTAGACGGTTCGCTCGTCTCCCTCATAGGTAAACTGAGGCAGTGTGGTCTGGATGACGGATGAGGGAGGTGGGTTGTGAACTGGTTGAAGGGAAGG
>NW_009692698.1:0-3552 GCF_000703405.1 Apaloderma vittatum
TTTAAATTATTATTTTTAAAAAATTATCAACTCAGTTTAAAATTATCAATTCAATATCACAGATTTTCAAGTCTTCTTCCCCAAAGTAGTAAGTCTTCCTTCAAATCCTTTCCAGGCAGCCATAGTGCTCTCAATAAGCAGGTCAGATTCATGAAGGTGCGTGCGAGAAGGCCAATGGCATCCTGGCTTGTATTAGAAATAGTGTGACCAGCAGGAGTAGGAAGGTGCTTGTCCCTCTGTACTTAGCACCAGTGAGGCCACTCCTTGAGTATTGTGTCCAGTTTGGGGCATGTCAATGCAAGAGAGATAGCGAGGTGCTGGAGTGAGCGCAGAGGAGGGCAATGAACTTGGTGAAGGACCTAAAGAATAAATCGTATGAAGAATGATTGAAGGAGCTGGACCTGTTTAGTCTGAAGAAGAGGAGGTTGAGGTGAGACTTCATGGTTCTCTGCAACTACCTGAAAGGAAATTGTAGAGAGGTTGGTGCTGGTCTCTTCTCACATGGAAGCAGAGATAGAACAAGAGGGAATGGCTTCAAACTGCAACAGGGTAGGTTTAGACTGGACATGAGAAAAATTTTTTTCACAGGAAGAGTAGTCAGACATTGGCACAGGCTGGGGAGGGGGGTGGTTGAGTCACCATCCCTGGAGGTGTTTGAAGGTCGTTTAGATGTGGTGTAGGGGGATATGGTTTAGGGGCGAGCTTTGTAGAGTAGGGTTAATGGTTGGACTCGATGATTCCAAGGGTCTTTCCCAACCTGAACGATTCTATGATTCGAGGAGGGATGAGGCTGGGAGATGCTTCCAGCACTGCCAACGGCTCCTGGTGCTGGGGTTGCATGACCTGCCCGGTCTGGCAGATGCTCTCTGGCTGCATCCTCAAGATGTAAATAACAGCAAAAGATTGTCCTCTCACCTAGTTCCCACAGCCCTGCACATCAAACTTAGATGCTGAATCCAGGTACCCGGTGACATTAAGCCTTTCTTTAGCTTTACATACTCTATGCTTTGCGAACTCTATATATGATTTTTAAATTGCACTTGTAATTTGCCACCATTGGGATGTCTGTGTGTTTCCACAGCCCTGCAAAATAAAATCTATAGCTCAGATCTCACATGAAATGGCAAGTTAATGGGTAACAAACCATCAAAGGTAGGGAGTGGAGTGGTAGGTTCAAGGTGATGCAACCTTGCTCTGTCCTCCCACTGTCAGAGCACAGGTCTGCTGGCAAACCACCTGCCCTGTGGCCTTCTTGGCACGGGGCCCCCCTGCCTTGGCGTAAACAACGCGTTGCTCAGTGTTGACCAGTTTTATTGCTGTCGCTTCTGTCCTCGGTCATTGATACGGGCCATTTTTACAATCTTTGTTTTACGTTATTCCTTCTAGTGCTTTCATTCAGAGCCGTTTCTATTTGTGTTTTTGCTGTGATGGGTCTCTGCATGGCTCTGCTGAAGTCCACCGTGCTGGGACTGTTCAGCATACCAGAGTGCCATGGGAATATTGGCATCATGCCTGATCCGTAGCTCCTCAGCTGCTGTTGCTGGCGCAGCCCTAGTTTAGTATCTGAGGTGAAGTGAGTTTGCAACTTTTACCTGATGAGCTTTTACCCAGTGACCCTGAAATATGATGAAACATAAATGGCTTTTATCAGCTTATTACTTGCCATATCACTAGAGGCTGTGACTGAGCAACTTTGAACCAGGTGCATTTATTACTGTCCTTCTGGACCAGAGCCTCATCAGGAGGAGATAAATCATTGTTTTCCTTTATCTTATTCCAGGAGATGGAGTGCCCCAACTTTTTCTCCTCACAAGCCAAGGATGCAAATCTATGTCAGGGTGGAAATCTTCTGGTATGTTTTTGTGTGCTCAGACTTAACAGAGTTATAACTGAATTCAGGGTGAAGTTACATGATGCAGTTGTGTCCTTTGTGCTACCCATGCATGTGGGTGATTTCTTTTACCGTTTTTTCTGAAATGGGCTATTACTGCATCATAGCAGTTGCTTCAGGGGAGCCTGGAGGTTTTACTCATAGAAGGAATCAATGTGTGCCTTGGGTACCTGGAGCACCATGGAGATGGAAGGTGAATCTGGCTGATGGATGTGTCTTCTCAAGGCTGCTTGGCTAAGCGAGCACCCCACAGTCGATGGGAGGACACAGGGGGCTTGGCTGTAGTTGTGGATACAGCTGTAGTTAGAGAAGATAACATAGGAGGTGCATGGGCAACCCTATCTGTGTAATATACTGGCCTGGTTTTTGCAGCTTCTCAATTACAGCTGTTTTGAAGACACTTTCGGTGTAACATTTACATTGGGTTGATTATATGCTTAGAGTGAGGGCTGACACAAGTTGTATTATCTCTATTATTTATAATGAACACCCTCTCTGTATTAGATTAAAATTGGACAAAACTTTATGTTTGCTGTTATGTTCTCTTATTGGGGCTCACCAATAACTGGCTTCATGGTGTTGATAGTGTAACACAGTGTCTCCCACAAAAAAAGTTCTCCTGTTCACCCGACTCTTTCTACCTTCCTTATATCTGCAGGTAAGAGCTGTATGAAGTCAGCCACTGTCTTACCACACAGCAGCCTGCTCGTGATGCCAGAATCACAGCTGACAAAACTGTGATGCTAGTTGCAACAGCAGTATTTGAGATTTCCCAATTTGACACTTTCTACCCCAATAATGACTCCAGCAGAGGACAGCTCATCAGTGTCCTCCAGTGCACCTCCAGCATACAACTCTCATAACTTTATCAGCTTAGGAAAACAAAATAATTAGGAAAGAAAAAGAACTAAACCCCCTCTTTCTCACTATGAGAAGCCCTCCTTTGCAGCTTTAAGTAAAGATTGCATATTGGACCTCTGCTAAGGAGTTGCCCATGGAAGGAGATGCTGAGTTGGCTGTGGCTGGACATCTACAGACAGAGGTCTGGCTGGATACCACCAGGGTTGTCTCTTGCTGATCATGGATGTCATATACCTTGACTTGGATGTCATATACCTTGAAGAGGAGACTCAGGGGTGACCTTATCACTCTCTACAACTACCTGAAGGGAAGTTGTAGTTAGGTGGGGGGTCGGGCTCTTCTCCCAGGCAACCAGTGACAGGACGAGAGGGCATGGCCTGAAACTGCATCAAAGGAGGTTTAGGTTGGATCTCAGGAAGCCCTTCCTCACAGAGAGGGTGATCACACATTGGGATGCACTGCCCAGGGAAGTGGTGGAGTCACCATTCCTGGAGGTGTTTAAGGAGAGGCTGGATGTGGCACTTAGTGCCACGGTCTATCCAGTGTGATGATGTTGAGTCATAGGCTGGACTTGATGATCTCAGAGGTCTTTTCCAGCCTCAACGATTCTGTGATTCTGTGATACTGTGACCTGGATTTCATATACCTCGACTTCAGTAAGGCTTTCGATACTGTCCCCCATAACATCCTCGTAGGTAAATTCAAGAAATGTGGGATAGATGGTTGGAGTGTGAGGTGGATTGCAAACTGGTTCAGCAACAGAGTTGCTGAGGGTTGTGATCAGTGGCACAGAGTCAAGT
>NW_009692699.1:0-58466 GCF_000703405.1 Apaloderma vittatum
GGAGCGGCGAGGAGGCGGCTCCGCCTGGCCCCCAGCCTGGCTGGGCTGGGCACAACACACCGCCCTTCCTATGCAGGTGCTGACCCCCCTCTTCGGCGTGTTTCTTCTTACAACTGCAAACGTATTTCAGTAATTACGGATGAGATTAAGGTAATCACAGACTTCTGCCTTACCTGAACACCTGCCTTTTCTATAGCTTTTTTTTTCCCCTTCCCTTTTTTGAGGGACTGGACTATTGCTGTGCCCCATGTTTCCGTGGAACAGACGCATGCTGGTACCACAGAACTGAGCAGCAAAGCACAAAAGAAAACGATTCTTAGAGTTTGTAATTTTACAAGAAAGTTCTTTTTACAGCAACTACCCAGGCTTAACCCTTCCCCAATCAGTCATTTGTTTGATATCACCTTATCCCGCAGAATCTCCATGCCCACGAATGCAGATTTTCGAATTCAGTGCAAACCACTGAAGCGCATCAGACCCGTGTCGATACGTCAGGGAAACATACAGAAAGGTGTTACGTTCTTCTGCTTGCTCTGCTCCGATGCTGCACGAAACAAAGCCAACTTCACCTGATGATGAAAAAAGTATCTTGGAAACTGCCTGCTGCAGCTGTGAAAGAGTGTCATTATCATGGAAAAACTCCACAACTGTTTGCATACCTGTTGGCTCAGGAGGATTGAATGAAAGCTCTGGAAGGAAAACTGCATGAAGTTAAGATCATGGAGCCATTCATTCCTGTTTCAGTGTCACTACAGTCTATTTTAAGTGAGCAAGGTCCCAGGGAACAGCAGAAGAGAAGTTGCACTGTTAACAGGCAGTGACTCCCAAAGGGGATAATTTGTGACACAATCACAATTACTATTTATCATAGCAAAAATTCTCCAAATTTTATTGGAGTGATTTTCTTTTAGCCAAAGTAACAGTTAACTTCTGGACTTATGTACCTTATAAGTAAATTATATTACAATCCATGAAGTTGCCAGAGGTGAAATAAAAGGACTAAAGCGTTAAGTATATTAATTCAAGGGGGGATATTTATGGTTTCATCAAGCAGAGGTAACTATGTCACGGTAACTGGATTTTTTTACATTTCTACCACACAGTGGTGGTTTTATCAAAATTTTCTTATTTGTGGAGGAAAAGTCAGTGCCAGGACTAGAAAAGAGTTCATTTAGTTATGGTCATTGCTCAGGGCTACACTTCTTCTGTGCTTTGTTTTAAAAGAGCAAAGAACCACTTTCACAGCAGCATATGGTTCTTAGTTTCTGCAGGGGACTGGGAATCAAAAGTCTTGGTTTTATTTATAGGCCAGGAGAAACAAGAGAACATTTTACTAGTCGGGCCTTGCATCACTGCCAAATTTAAAAAGATTACTGACTCTCTGAAAAATCTACCCTACCCATACCATTTGTACCTTTCTGCCTTTCTACCTTGCACTTTCATACTTCAAAATTTATCTGTAATATACTTCACTTCTAAATGAACATTATACATTATTAACACTGGATAGAGGAAAGTCTACATAAAACTGCCATTGTATTTATCTGTTCATAGCCATTGAATACAGTAAATATTTTAAAAGCCTGTGAAATGTCACTATGGTCACAGATACCATTAATATAGCTATGAAATGGAATGAATGGCAAAGGTTCTTGAGTGCAACCACTAAACGAAGGTCTGGACCTGAAGGATGTTCAAGACTTTTGCCTTTTTTCCCCCCTGCTGTGCTCATGGGGAAAATTTAGTTGGTAACGAGGAGATTATGTTAACTTGAAACTAGCTTTGAATGAGCTTTCTTCTTCTGTGAGATGCAAATTCATCTCTTCTGTTCTGGTACATATGTGCTCTGCCAGTAGGAAGTGGCACTTCAAGGGAAGTGATTTATGCATGCACAGCATCAGGGTTCTTTTCTTGTATTATACACACATGACTGGCCTCAGTTCCACTTAGAAAATGGTTAGGAAAACAAGCAGATTACTACAGTCTTGAGACTTATTTTTCAAGTCATGTTCTCAGGGAAATTTTTTAAAGAGGAAACTGTTTACTAAAATAAAAACAGAGTTCTAATTCAGTGTGAAACTAAAGGAGAGTAAGAGGACCCCTGGCCACAGTGTTCCAACTAGCGAAGGGTCTGTCTCATAAATTTCAGGGCATTTGTTTCAAAACTTTGTTGAGGTAAAAGAAAACCCACAAAACAAACTTTAAGGCAGGACAGAAGGTCACAGATTATCTTCTGAATTAAAAACTTTTCCCCTGTGCAAAACATCAAGCTCTAGAAGAGCACTGTAACTCTAGACACGTCTCACCAACTTGAGGTAGATTTTCAGAGCCACAAAACTGCAAAAGCAGAAGTCTCGACTCTCACCACAGAGAGGAACGTGAGTGAAGATGCTGTGCATCATATTCCAGGGATGTTCAGGAAGAACAAGGTAATCATCTTCATTAGCCTGCTATAGGAGACTGAGGACAAAATGAAGCAGGACCCCAGTTATAGGATGATGTTCTTATCACTCAGAGAAACAAATATGCTTTAAATGTAACTTCTGTCATGACTACAGGGAAGCCAGAGCCTTTTCCCTCATCCTCTGTCATAGTTATTTTAGTGCTGCTTTGTTCATGGGTACCTTTCCAGAGCTGGAGTGTAAGAGAGACAAAGCAGAAAAAACCCTGATGACAAAACTCAAAGACCTCAGCTCTACCAAACTCGAGGCAAATAGCTTGAAGGTCTCCTCCCTAAGGCAGTTCTATGCCATCCTCCTTCAGTAAGCAGGATTTCCTCCTCCCACTTCCATCACCCCTCTGGAACAAAACTTTCCAATTTATCTTACTTGAAAACAACAGCTAGAGGTTTTTCTTTTAACTGTTGCATACTATAGATCAAAACAGAAGGTATAATGGAATGGCGTAAAATTACATGATACAGCTTCCAAATCTATGTCTCTACTGAGAGATTTGTCTGGCATCTGGTGTTGAGAAGCTGCTACAAAATTTCTCCTGTCCAGCAGCAAACACGAACTAAGATCTCAAGCCTTGCTTGCAGAATTCCAGGTAAGGCCATTGCAAGTCATTAGTAAACAGTCTGAATTTTCCCAAAAGTCACAAGGATGAAACCCAAACTCAAAGGAATTTTCATAAGGAGGGCAGCACAGAAAGTTCTTTTGCTCCTTCTGGACACAGTAACAGTACTGGGTGGCCATTCAATGTGGAGACAAACTTTCTCCCAGTGCAGAGTGCAAAAATCTCTCTTCAAAGTAGAGAAGAGCTCATTGCAAAATGTTAGCTCTACCTATACTAGTTTACCTCTCACTGACTTGCATCAAACATAGACAAAAGCTCTGTATTTTCTGTAGAGCGGAGGATTATTCTGCTATTTCCAAAATAAACTGCTGGAAGGCGTGACGCCATGTGGGAAGACCTGGACTCCAGTTATAGAGATAAATTGTTAGTCAAGGAATGAGAAGTGCTTAGAGTAGGCAGAGGATCATAAATTACACTCTTATTATAGAGTTGCCAGGCTGTCTAAATTACACTAGATCATTAAGTCAGTGGAGCAGAGACCTGAGTTGCAACTATAGAAAGGCTACATCATCCCCAGTCATCATTCCTTCCTCCCTCTTCAGAGAGTTTTTACTGTGTTTCCTTGTTTGCTTAGACTTTCTTGGGTGCTTTCACTTGCTTGTAAATTTATCTTGGATGCACTGTATGCATAAATTCTGACAAAAATAATTGTGGCATTTAGGAACTTAATACAGGAATGACACATAGCATCACTTGACAGGCAGAAAAGTCAAAAACCGATCACAGCTAAGCAGTAAGCTGTCTTTCAGGTCAGGATTGCACACACGAACATGGCTTGTCCCAGGCAGTAAATCGGCACACAGAACGTGGTTCAGAGCCTATCTCCCAAAAAGGTTCAGCTGAAGACAGAACTGGCCCCAGAGGGACAGGCTGCAGCTTAACATTTAAATTGATCCCAGCACTATAACACAGGCCAACTCACTAGGAATTATAGCATCTATTGCAAACACTGTTGTTTGAGTACATTAATTGATATAGAAAAGTCACAAGTTCAATGTTGAGTTTGTTCTAGTTATAGAAGCAGAATCTTTTAATTCCATGTGTTTTTAATTCTGTGTTCCCAATTTTAGCAGCCCATCAGGCCTTTGTGCAGCAGATACCAACACCAGCGCAGCTCTTCAGTGAAGACCCTGAGGGAGTGCAGGCTCTCAAGGAGAAGCGTCCTCCTAGTTTCTAGATCCCTATCCCTAAATTTTTTTTTTCTGGGGGATAAAATGAAGTTTATATTCCCCACTCCTCAAGGTGCTGAGCACTCATGACCTTGCAGGAATAGCCAGCTGAAACAATAAGAAAGGTTCATGTAGGCTGATGTGAATGCCATAGGCATGCTTTGAATCCTTGCTGAGCATTTGTTTGGCTGCCCAGTTGTGAGCGCCTGTGTCTCAGGACAAGTAGTTGCACAGCTGCTGCCACTGTCACAAAGGAGGTGGTGGGAGTGTGTGAGGACAGGGCAGAGATTTCCCATTCAGCACCATTACGTGGGGAAATTGGCCTGCACTGCCAGTGGAGCCACAGCTCCAGGGAGAAATACATAACCAACGCACCGGAAAAATATGGGCGGAGATCTCCTGTTTAGGGTTTCCTAATTCTGGAGCCATTCCAGGCCCAGCTCCTGCTTAAGGCAGGACTATCTGTTATTAGAGAACAGCAGCAGGATGGAAAAGTTCCTTCTTCCCTTGATCAACCACCCGACAGAGCTTCCATTGCTTTCAGGCTCTGGCTCCTTTTGCACCCATCTGCCAGAGACAGAGAGCTCAAGTCTTTTAACTTCGCACCTCCAGTATTAAAAAGAGCTTAGAAATCCTATATTTGCATAAGTGGTTTTCCACTCTCGAGCAGTCTTAATGACCTGCACTACACCTCTGAATGACTAGCGGCTTAAAATGTGAGAATATGTAAATTTAATGTCATCAGCATGGGACAGGAAGCAATGACCGTTCAGAACACAGGACATCCTTGTGGTCAGGAGTCCTCAGTGAAACTAAGTACTCGGTGTTATGAACTGAGAGTCAGTAATGCAGCTCAACACACTTCACTCAAATACATGGATGAGACCGTGGAATCAAGGTGGAAGAGTGGAATTGAAATAAGGAAATACTCTACAGTCCAAAACCTGCAAATAGCAGTAACAAATGACTCCTCAAACAAGCATAAACATTAATTATACCAGAGAAAGCCATGCATACCTAGATACACAGGTTCTGTTTGTTTGGTTTTGTTAAGTAATTTCACATTAGTCATAACAAATGAACATCAGAGCAGAGCACAAACTCACAACCATGTGTATTCTAAAAATTCTGACTTGTGTTTTATGCAAATATTCAGGGACCTGAGCATCTACTCAACCCCACTCCCTTCCCTGGAAATCATACTCCATTCATCTCTTCTGTAGAGCACGTTTGTAAAAGGGTTTTGTGGTAATATTCTCTGGATCATATTGTCTCTCCTCTAACTGTTTTAGACTGAGGAAGAAAGACTAGCAGGAGCATGGCAAATTGTCAGAGAAAAAGCTGGCTTCTAAGCCATCTTACATTTGACTCATGTAAAAGCCACAAGTTAAAGCTGAAGGACATTCCTAGAAGTCCTAACTCTTGCTTCAGTAAGTTCTGCAGTCCTGCCTAGACCTCTTCTGCAACGCATGCTGTTTCTACAAGATTTTGGTTACTTCTAGTTGTTTTTTAAGGCAAGTCCTAAACTCTGAAGTGAGGAGCTGAAAGATTCTTCCTGCTACCCTAGGAAACTGCCACGAAGGAGGGAAGATAGTTCAGAGGTTTTGTTTCTGTTTTGCTTTGGTTTTTAAGCTTCTCCAGGAAGCCATATAACAGAACTTTTTATAAAGACACACTTATTTAAAGACCCAGGTATTACTGTTGAGAAAATTTCCTGTAACAAGAAAATAGGATCAAAAAAGTAGAAAAAGGAAAAGGCTAGTAATACCTTTATGTAAATCAGCTCATGTAACACCGTTCGCAATAGCTTGCATAGTACTAGGCACCCTATTTCAACTATAGTTCTAGCAGGTGGTGTGGAAAGACGGACGAACACCATCAAAAATTTAAGCATATTGAGAAACCAAAAGCCTTAGAAAGCAAAATAAGGAGAGGACACGACAGTGTATCAAAGAAAGAAGGGTATAGAGCAGTTTCCTATGTCCTATTCTCCCCAGCACAGAAAGCTACAGAGCATTTGGCAAATTGCAGAAAAAAGAAACAATTATACTTTCCATTACAAGTGATTAGATTGCAAAGCTTTTCATTAGAAGAAATTGTTCCCTCTGAGGTTAGCAATACTCGGTTATTCTGATCAGCAAAAATGCTGACAGGGTTTCACATGTCAAGGTGATCTCTAAATACATAAGGTAGAGACGCAACTCCGGGTAGGACAACCTGCGCTAGGGATTTCTCACATTTCAGCTCAGACCATCTGATACCAGTCACTCTTAAGGGGGACAGGGTGCTGGGGCAGGGCGATCGGCAACTCAGCTCAGAGATCTTGCTTCAGTTTGGCAGTGGTGGAGCAGGTGACAGATGCTTTGCGTGCTGCTTTTCTCAACGACTGCGTTCCTCCTGAAGAGCCAATCCATCGGCACTGCTAGGGATGCCAGGGTCAGGGTAGCAGAGGCATTTTCCACTCTTTTTCAAGGCACTTAGACTTTCAAAACACATTTGGAGGGCCGCAAGATTTCATGCTTGCTCTCCAAGAATAAATTACACATTTGTGTAAGTATTTTTGGTAATTTGAAGTAATAGTTTGGATGGGGCAAAAAGGGAAGCTTTGAAATTCAAATGGCTCTCTATTTCAAAGAAACATATAAGGCACTTAGAAATACAGCCATATCACATGAAATTGGTCAGTTTGAACATCTGGATAGATTGTCTAAGCATCAGTTTTTCAGAAGCTACGCACATGCTCAGCAAGCTGGGTGAAGACCTCCAGCACATGTACAGCGGTTCCAGTTCTACTTTTACTCCTGGCTTCTCCTAAGATATACTTGAGATAATGAAGGCAGCATGTTCAGCTGCAAGAGATAAAGAAAAGCAGAAAAAATTCCTTAGCTACAGATGATTGCTACACATTTTAGTCTTTTTTCTTTGCTACAGCAGTAGACCATCAGGTAATCTTTAGCAACGTTTTGTATTCATAAAAGCTGAGACTTACAGTCTGTAGAACTTTTTGAAAGCATAATTTCTACAGAAGATACTAATAAAAGACAGTATTTTCCTAAATATCATGATGTTCTAACATTAAAAGTATTTTGTTAATTTTTTAAATGTATTTCCAAACAATCTATGAGAATAACATTTCCTGTGGCTAGCAGATTACCAAGGTGGTTAATGAGCACAAACTCTTCCTCATGCTTGAGGATCTTGTGTCACTTCACCCAATAATCCCACAAAGCCTCAGTGTCTCACATGTGGTAACTTTCTACTCATGCTGATAAACACAAGAAATATTATACTTCTTGCTAGCCAAACAGTATTTCCTCCCAACAGTCTTCACCTTTTTAAAAGTGTCACTTTTTTTTTAATGGTAACGTGACTAAGGGTGTAATTGGAGATGTGTTTTTTGCTGACACCTCTAGGGTAGTGTTCTTTAAACATCTGAAAATTCAAATACAACCCACATATGTAGCTTTAGGGAAATATAAAACAGAAAATTATGAAGGTAAACAGGTGCAAGAAAAACAAGATTAAAAATTCATTCTCCTTTCCCAGATCTTTTTTTTCAAACAGGTTCTGAAATATTTCCAGGAGTTCTGCCATCTCCTCTATTTATCTTTGGCAGAGGTATGCAACTGCTAAAATCTTGCACATGATGGATATTCCTAATTAGGCAGTTCCATAACTTCTGCTAAGGATCTTCAAAAGCAAATAAGAAGAAAATCTGTGAAGTATTTTATGTTTTCTAGTTATCAAAACTGTAAAGGAAAAGATATCAAAGGCCTTGCAGGTGTAAATGCAGTAAGAATTCAGGACTGGAGCATAAATTGAAGATGCAGCTATAATGTGATTATCTGAATTTTCATTGTCCTTTTAATAATCTCTTTTACACAGCATTAATCATGTGAGAATTCTCTTGCGACACTCAAACAAATAGGATGGCTTTGGACTTTTCATGAAAAGGCATCATCACTACCTTGCGAGGAAAACCAAAATGTTCTCAAGAGAGACTTTAAATCCCAATTATTTATAGTAGTTGTAACCACACTTCCCAAATTTCTGCATTTGAATACACCATAATGCCAGTTTAAGGCCTGCAAGGCTGCTAGAAATGTGGCTTTTTTTTTAAATCTAGGAACTGTCGGGAAAAGAAATTGCATCAATAGACCATTACAGTCTGCCCACCTCCCCTTTAAGTTCCCAACACAACTGTACCAAAAAACCCTGTTATACTCAGTCTCAGAAATATCTGGGTCCAACAGGCATCTCCATTAAATTCTTCTAGTTAGAACTTAACCTTTGTGATCCTGAAAAATTGTGTTCTACCTTCTTTATGAAAATCTGAAAAGCAAGAGTATGTAGACACACCCTCACCTTTTTTTTTTAAACAAATTATTAGAAAGAATTGTAAAAGATTTAATGTGTATTAAAACCTGAAGAACTGCTTTTAAACAAGAAGTCACTAAAGTAATTTTTGACATGGTACCTGACATTCCATAAATTCATCACCAGTTAGAGCCTCACACTTCCAGACACACTACTACTGAAACTGGCTACTAAGCTTTTGCAGGGTTACATCCTGCCTACAATTACAATATAGCACCAAAATAAAATATACTCTAGAATTGAAAGCAAAATGAGATCTTTCAGGACTCTTATGCATAAGTAATACTTCTAACTATAGAAATCAGTGTTTGGGGTTCTAATTATTCCCTCGTAAACCCACTGTATGGGACAGAAGTGGGAATTTTGCATAAAATTCTTTAAATGTATTTGGCCTGAAAAAACATAAGACTCCACATCTCAAATTACTGAAGAGCTCTTCATTCTCAAGATTACTAACAACTGATTTTGGTTTTTTTATAAACAATGACAAAGCATCTTTCAGCAACTGACAAATTGCACAGAAAATCAAAGCCGAACAAAATCAGCTGCACCTGGTCATCTCTTCTCCATTGCCATGAAGCTCTACACCAAGATTAAAAAAATACTTATTTCTAATAAGCTGCCCTGGTTTGAGTTAAATAGAACCAATTCCGTGGAGCAATTTTAGTGTTCAGCAATTTTACTGTTCAGCTCACTCTCTTTGAAGAGGCTGAGCTTTCTGAAGTTAACAGCATGTGTGTGCAGACTGTGTCTGCTGTTAGAAGCGACAACACCCGACGTGCACAGTTCCTGCCAGGGACTGGGATGCAGAAAGGCTCCTGCTGATACTTGCTCCCAGTGACCAAGGCCACTGCTGGCTCTTGTGTGCCACGTCACGGTGCCCCGAAGTAAAAGAGATTGCAAGGAAGTGAAGAAGTCACACCTCCAGTGAGTAACAGACCCCAAATTGACCAACAAGAGTATTCCATGCCACATTTAATATAAAACTGAGGGAGCACAAATATTAAGGCCTCTTCTTCAATGGCCAGTGTCCAAGAAGGGCTCCGTCTGCTCTGCCCTCCATCCCGATCCATGGGTTCCTGAATCCAGCTCCTGAATCTGAGCCCAGTCGGGGACTTCCCTGGCGCCTGCCTGTCTGTGGCATCAGCGGTGGCTGTCATCAGGAGGCAGCTGTGGGGGTGGACTGGTTTGATATTAGTTTTGTATATATTTCATTGTTTCCATTATTTTCTCATTAGTACTATTAATAGCTGTTTTGTTTTTCTTTTCCAGTCTGTAGGTCTCTCTACTGTATTCCACTGTCCCTTCCCCTTTGGAAAGGGAGAGGGT
Organism: Apaloderma vittatum; assembly: GCF_000703405.1. Classification (NCBI taxonomy): domain Eukaryota; kingdom Metazoa; phylum Chordata; class Aves; order Trogoniformes; family Trogonidae; genus Apaloderma; species Apaloderma vittatum. Next base: position 9,954 of record NW_009692699.1, read on the forward strand.
TTAATAGAGAGCATCCCTCATTTCTGCAGTGGCCAACCCACCCCTAAGAGTTGACACAAAGTTAAGAACAAATTACCAAATCCAACTTAGTAATAATTTCCTGGAAGCTCCATCACGTGTCCTACCATTGTAAGAGCTTCCTGGACTGTAGTTTCTCCAACAGGAATTCCCACACTACATAGTTGGAAAAAAGAGGTACAGGGTGGTGATTTTAGAATGAAGGCATGGAAAGGGATGCTCACTGCCAGTATTTACAATGTGGAGAATATGAACTGATTCCCCAAAGACTTACTTAGCTGGGGTTGGGAAACATCTTCCCAAATAAATCTTATATTTCTAATGAAATAGACGTGAGTCATATAATGCAGTGTTGAAGACGTTTCGCAAAAACGTTCAATCCCTAAACCGGACAGTATTTTACAGATCTGAAAACGCGCCTCTTACCTCTCCTCCAAAGTCTTACTCAGTAAGCAAAAAGCTTGCTGAGCCTCACAGTGCTTCCCTTGGTGGGGATTAATCTTTTGGCGTGTACCTTCTAGTCCAGTGGTGTGATCTAAACCATCGTTAAGTAAAGGATACTTTTGTCATGCCTACAGGTATATTCTTCAAAACACTGAAATCGACATCCTAAATCTTAGGATGTTTCTGTGAGACTGTCTTTTTAAAATTTAAACCAAAGATCAGTCAAAAATGGAGATGTGCTCTATAATTAGTAAAAGAATAACTAGATTCTCTGTGCTGTGTAATAATTTTACTGAACAAATAGCTCTCAAGATGTACTTTTTGTAATTTTTATATACAAAACCCATAGAAGAATAAAGCTTTAAGTAATGGTTTTACAGAATATGTTGCAATTATTCATAGCATAGTATGTTCCCAGACATTCAATACCAAGCTCACAAGTCAAAAGCATCTACCATGAGGCATTTATCATTGCAACACGCCCTTCTCAGCTCTGCAATTACAACGGATTTTTAAGATGCCCCACTCCTCGGTAGCACTCAGCTTTCAACCGATGCAAATTAATCTACAAATAAGTACTGAAATCCTGGACATGTGATTCAGGGACAACATTCAGCATCTCCTCAGACATTTATTACATGATAAATTAATTGACTAAATGGAAAGTTTCTCTTAATTAACTTGGGTAACTTAAACACGTTTAGTTAAGGACAACACACAAATATAAGGTATCTTCTCAAAACAATGAGTTTGTGCTAACATGCAGAATAACACCACTTGCAAAATTTAATTAGTGTAGCTTTTAAAGCATTTGCAAACCATAGCTAGTACACTTTTTCTTGACTATTTGATTCAGGGGCTATGGCAGTTAAAATGCATTGTTAGCATTTTCGAGGCTACTTTAAAATAAAATGTAATCATACTAATAATAATTTATTTTTTTTGTACTTAATTTCATTGTAGACACATTTAATTAAACCAAACAAATAAAGTTAAGAATGCTAAGTATAAGTGATTGTGCTTTATAAATTATTTCTAATGTGCCTCTAAAAACAAACAAACAAACAAGCCAAAACCATCCCAGCTTAACAACCAAATTTAAAAACCCAGGATACATCTAACAGAAAGCCCAAACCATTGAGTTACCAACACACTAGCAAGAACACGGTTTCAGAAAGATGCAACAGTATGATTACATTTTGAATGCTGCCGTTTTAAAGCCTTTACTTTCACTGATGTAATTAATTTTTACATCCTCTTTTTTTTTTTTTTTCCCCTTTAGATCACAGCAGAAATGAAATCAATGTGAGTGATTACCCATGCTTACTCGAAATGGCAGACAACACAACTTACAGAAACCTAGACAAAGACTACATTAAAATATAAAACAAGATTAACAGATCTGCCTTCTTAAGGATAATATATATGAAAGGTTTTCGGAACTTTATATCAATAGCTCATTTCAGACTACGCAGTGTTTCTTCTCCCTTCCAGAGGTCTGCAGCAAAGTGGTAAACATGTTCTCTTCAATATTCAGTTCAGCAAGAGTGTAGTTGCAAAAAAAGATTATGTTTGCATAAATATAAAAACACATGATAAAGTAAAATATTTTTAATTAGTAATCCAATCATAAATAAATTCATCTAAAGTTAACAGAAGAAGCAGCTGTATTCCTTCTACATGGATACTTTTAACAGCAAGTTTTAATAGTCAACTTCATTGTCTAGCCTGGGACAAAACAATTCATCATTGAGCACTCAACAGTTCTGCACACCGAGCTAGGTCTTTTTTTTTTTTTTTTAGTTACATTTTTTACATTTTCTTTACAAATGCAATACTTATGTACATTATATATTTTATTATTACTACAGTTGATGTACTTTACTGAAACTCTACAACTTTCACAGGGAATCTGCTGAAGTCGTTAGTAAATATGAATCATTCCTTTGAAAAAGAAATTAATATAAACAACCAACATATATCACTGCCCTTTGACGCTTCTGTTAAGAATTTGGATCTGGAAGGGCTACTATAATAAATGTAAGAAAAAAGGCTTCACCTAATTGTACATTTTGTTAATTGTACATTTTGTTAAGAAATATCAACCCACATGGCTGGTAAGAACAGTCGGGGTGAAGGCTGAGGTATTCAACAACTTTGCCTCAGTCTTCACTCTCTTCCCACACCTCTGGAGTGGATGGACCAAAAGACAGGGACCAGGGGAGCAAAGTCCCTCCCACTGTACGAGAAGATCAGTTTGTGACCACCTGAGGAACCTGAATGTACACAAGTCTGTGGGGCCCGACAAGATTCATCCCAGAGTCCCGAGGGAATTGGCTGATGTAGTTGCCAAGCCACTCTCCACGATATTTGAAAAGTCCTGGCAGTCAGATGAAGTTCCTGGTGACTGGCAGAAGGGAAACATTACACCCATCTTTAAAAAGGGTAGAAAGGAAGACCTTGGGAACTACTGACCTGTCAGCCTCACCTCTGTGCCTGAGAAGATCATAAAACAGATCCTCCTAGCAGCTCTGCTAAGACACACGGAGGACAGGGAGGTGATTGAAGACAGGCTTCACCAAGGACAAGTCCTGCCTGACCAACCTAGCGGCCTTCTACAGTGGAGCGACTGTATCGGTGGACAGGGGAAGACAGAACTATGGATGTTATCTATCTGGACTTCTGTAAGGCCTTTGATGCAGTCCCACACAACATTCTTCTCTCTAAAGTGGAGATATATGGATTTGATGGGTGGACTGTTTGGTGGATGTGGAACTGGTTACTAGTGGCATCCACAGGATAGTGGTCAACAGCTTGATGTCCAGATGAAGACTGGTGACAAGTCTTAGGGTCTGGAGAACAAGTGTTATGAGGAGTGGCTGGGAGAACTGGAGATGTATAGGCTGCAGAAAAGGAGGCTGGTGGGGACACCTTATGGCTCTCTACAACTTCCTGAAAGGAGTTTGTAGCGAGCTGGTAGTTGGTCTCTTCTCCCATGTAACAAGCAATGGGAGAAGAGGAAAGAGCCTCATGTTGCACCACAGGAGGTTTAGATTGGGTATCAGGAAAAATTTATTCACCGGAAAGGTTGAAAAGCATTGGAACAGGCTGCCCAGGGAAGTGGTTAACTCATCATTCCAGGACATATTTAGAATATGTGTAGGTGTAGTCCTTAGGGACACTGTTTAGTGGTGGACCTGGCATTGCTGGGTTAACAGTTAGACCTGATGATCTTAATGGTCTTTTCCAACCTAAACAATTAGAAGTGGCATCCCGAAGGTGTCCGTACTGGAATGGGTGCTGTTTAATATCTTCATCAGTGACACAGACAGTGGGATCAAGTGCACCCTCAGCAAGTTTGTAGATGACACCAAGCTGAGAGGTGTGGCTGACATGCCTGAGGGGAGGGATGTCATCCAGAGGGACGTGGACAAGCAGGGCCATGTAAACCTCAGGAGGTTCAACAAGGCCAAGTTGTTGCACCTGGATCAGGACAACCTCCAGTATCAATACAGGCCTGGGGATGAAGGGATTCAGAGTGGCCCTGTGGAGAAGGACTTGAGGGAACTGGTGGATGAAAAGCTGGACGTGAGCCAACACCGTGCGCTTGTGGTCCAGAAAGCCAATCGCATCCTGAGCTGCATGAAAAGAAGGGTGGCCAGTGGGTCGAGAGAGGTGATTCTGCCCCTCTACTCTGTTCTAGTGAGACTCCACCCAGAGTACTGTGTCCAGCCCTCGAGTCCTCGGCACAAGGAGAACGTGGACCTGTTGGAGCAGGTCCAGAGGATGCCACAAAAACGATCAGAGGGCTGGAGCACCTCTCCTACGAATTGGGGTTGTTCAGCCTGGAGAAGAGAAGGCTCCAGGGAGACTTTGTTACAGCCTTTCAATACTTAAAGGGGGCCTGTAAGAAAGAAGGGGACAATCGTTTTAGACTGTTGCAATAGGACAAGGAGTAATGGTTTTAAACTAAAAAAGGGTAGATTTAGACTATAGATGTAAGGAAGAATTTTTTTTACAATGAAGGTGGTGAGACACTGGAACAGGTTGCCCAGACAGTGGTAGAAGCCTCATCCCAGGAAACCCTCAAGGTCAGGCTGGATGAGGCTCTGAGCAACCTGATCTAGCTAAAAGATGTCCCTGCTCACTGCAGAAGGGTTGGACTAGATACCTTTAGAGGTCCTTTACAACCCAAAGGATTCTATGATTCTATGACAGCTACATAAATTCACCAGCTTGCAATAAACAGAGCACCATACTGCTGCACAACTGGAAACGTGATAAACCAATTTAAACTTTACTAGTAAAACAGCCTCATCACTCCTAGCACTTTTAGACTCAAGTAAATCTGCAAAATTCTTTTGGAAATGTATGCTTCTTTAGCTGTAAAGCTTCCAAAGCAGTGCTGGTCACTGTGTATTGTGAAGAACAAGCATCCACTTTCGTAACTTCCCATATGCTTCTCTTGGCCCATGCTTCTATTTGAAGCCAGGATTTTTCTTCTATTTATTCTTTGTTCACTTACAAATCTGTTGCTGAATATTAAGTAAGAATTCATAATATGAGAAAGCTGCTTCTGTCCGATCCTCAATTAAATGCTGAAAAAAATCTGTTTTGGCAGGGTTCTCATCTCTGGGAAAAAAAAAATTAAAAAAAAAAAAGAGAGGAAGATATTTTAGTAAAATTCACTGTAAAGGCAAGTAGAGGCATAAGTTCTAATGAATTGCTTATTGCCCTTTGGAGTCTAGATTCAGTCCAAAGATACTACAACTGCAAATATTCTGAAGTTTAGAAAAAATCATGAATTTTCTAATACACTATCAAACAACAGCATCTTTTTTGTAAGCAAATATATATATATATACACACACACATGCATATATAGATTTGTAGTGGGTGAAACAGCATTTAAAATATTTTGTAAAAACACAAAAAAGGAAACATTAAAAAATAATTTTATTTTAGAAGTAATCTTTATCAGAATTTAGTTTAAACCGTTAGAATTCATTGCCACTAGCATATTTGTTAAAAAGTTAAGCTTGGACCAGATGGTCCCTGAGGTCCCTTCCAACCTGGTATTTATGATTCTATGAAATGAAAAATTTAAATCTCTGGTTACGTGTAATTTCAATCCCCTCCCCAGTTTTCCTTATTTGGCATCAGAATACAGAAGGTAAACCTAGTATCCAAAATTATTGCCTCAATAAAAATCTGCTGTATAAAAATAAAAATCTGCAAGTATAAACATTTTATAGAATTTAAACTTCTTTAAGCAGGTTATGGCTTGAAAAGGCTTCAGAACTTGCTTCATCTGTGATATCCAATTTCTTCCAGGCCAGACATTCCTTCTTTTCATCAGTGTTGATCAGAAATTGTAAATACAGGTTGCTAGTAGTTACTCAGTATCTAATAGAAATACTTACTTTATTACTTGAAGAACTGGACTTAAAGGTCTACTGTCTCTAAGCCAAGATATAAAAGATCGTGTCCTCTCTGAAGAAGGTACATCTACCTCAGGAAGCTGCGTCTGGTGGAAGGTAATTGAATGAAGTCACTATCTTTTATTATCAAAACTATTTTAAAGAAATAGATCTTGACAGTTGTAACATTACCCATCAGGACTTCTAGTAAGAAACTACCAACTATGGATTACATATACACATTTTTAGTTCAGCTTGAAGTACAAAAATTCAGTAATATCTGTTCTGTAGGAAAATCTACATTTTAAACAGCTTTTTAAGTTCAAAATATTTCAGAAAGTAAGTTAAAAAGGCATTTTTTTCAAAACTCTTTGACAGTTCTCTTGCCTTTGTCTTCCCCTGTCAACCAAGTTCCTACAAGCTGCTTTTTGCATCACTGAAGAAATAAACAAGGCATGAAGTAGTGAAATCCAAACTGTAGGCAAATTTCAATACAATGATTATACTGAACTAATTGCTTGGTGAATGAAATGAAAAAAACAATTAAAAAAACCTGAGCCCTTCACCAAGCTAAATATACCAACTCTTAGACCAACAGAACCTTTTTAGACAATTTATACAACTTAGAAGAACTGATTACGTATTTAGAAGTAATTCTGTTGCTACCTTTATAGTAAATGAATGGTGTAATTTAAAAGCACAGAGAGCTTTTGTTTATGTTAGTTCTTTCTCTGATTTTCACTAAAATAGATACTACACAACCACTGAAAAAATCCTTCCTTTTTTCAAGTTCTTCCTGAAAAATCTGTCACCTAATACTTAAACATCAGCTGATCAGAGGGGACAAGCTTAAATTGCTAACACAAGCGAAATAGAGAACTATGAATGAGCAGTCCAGTTTTACGGTAGTCTTAAAGCTCACCACTCTTAACCCATCCTTAAAATTACCACCTGTCACTTACTCTTCCCCCCTCACACTATGGAAGCTTTATAAGGAGAAAACATTTTCCTCTGTGTTTCTACGACTAACACATTTTTTGATACTATCTGAATACCACCATTGATCGCAAACTTTTCTAGAGTGTCTTAAAAGGGTCCATCCTTAACCCACCACTTGCTGACATTACAGAATCACTACTCACAGAAGAAGGGTCTTCTCTTTAATTGCTGCTCTGTTTCACACACAAGACTACAGGCACAGGTTATAACATAAAAGCCCTTCTAACAAAACACACACCCAAGGGTCTTCGATGTTCTAATAGCTAAAAGCATTTCTTAAAATTGGGTCAAGGCTCAGAAGTTGAACAAAATGTAACTCTCGACTTATACTTACAGGCCTGCCTATCATGTCATACCATAGACTTGGTGTCTTCCATCAGGTTCAAAGAACACAAGACTTCTGAAAACCATGATATCACTAAAACTCTAATCTTAACAATTAACACAGCTGAATAGGCAATTTTTGTATTCATTCTATGAAATTCCATCCTATTCTTGTGAGCCCACATGTATTTCCATAAAAATAATAAAAGCAGTAGTGTCATAGAATAGTTTTTTGGAATTCCATGAATGCCAAAATTTCTATGTTTATATTCTTCCCTTGAAAACATTTGATAACTTCTATCTGTCTCTTATGAAGCTGGCAAGAGATCAGAAGGTATCAATAAAAAAAAAAAATAAAAAAAAACTAATTCAGAGTTACATAATTAGAAACTGAAGATGCAGAAAAAAAATGTATTAAATACAGATTCCAAACGTAAGCGCTATACAGCACAGCTCATTAGAATGCCTACCATTTTCTGTGGTACTGACGCATAGTTTGGGTATCCAAGGACATCTTTTATGAAGTTGATATCACAGTTTTTTCCAATCCAAATGTAAAAAATCTGTAAGATGTCAGAATCAGTTTTAGTAAAGGCCTTGCATACATTTTAGAGAAAAAGAAGTGGTGACAAAATTGCAACAATAACAATAACTTTCATGCAAATGAATCATGAAATCTCCAGTTACAATTCATATACACATCTATATATTCATTATTTCTACATTTACTTATTAATACCTTGGTAGCATTGGAATAAGAATATTAAATGTCGAAAAAATATAGGTAGAATGCAAATGAATGAAGGCAAATGAAAGAATGACGGTGCAGAGTATATCTACATTGGAACAGTTACGGCAGCAATTTCCCATTACCTCCTAAAATGAAAAACCTAAATAAAGTCACACAGCGGTGTCAGTTACTGCACATTGACTTCCCAGCCTAAATAAGTCATCCTAAAGTATCAATTATCAGAACACATTACAGTAATTATTCCAGACATCTGGAGACAAAAGCTAGTTTGATATCCACACTCAGCCCTGAACTCACACAAGATTTAAAGCACTTTTTAGATTGCCATTAAATTGGATAAAACATTATCCTATTCAAGTGTGTTTTAGCGTAATTTCTAAGAATGCCTTAAATTGTATCTACAGGTTTTGTTCACTCCCTATAATTCCCTCTCTCTTGCACCTCTTGCATCATACAAGCCACAAATCATAAACACACTTACATTTGTGCGTAACTGAGAAGGCTCCTGCATCAGTAAGAAGTGTTTTGTCAGAGAGGCTGTAGCACGTACAATTTAATAGCCATTAAAAGAAATTTCGGAAAATCCATTATTTCCAGGAAAAAACCCAACCTACTTGATGTGAACTCTTGGTATATTCTGATCAGTCTAGTATGAAAAACAATTAACCTCTGAAGTCTTAATATTCCACCTCAAAGATACACCTCTGATCAAAATACGAAAGCCTTTCACTGTAACACAGATTACTGCCAAGTTACCCGGAATGCTGATTCACTACACTGCTTTAATAATACAGCATGCACTGCCTTTTTTCTTTAAAAAAGTGTGAAACTGGCAACTTACTGAACCACAATCCATAAGAAAAGCTCCTTCTCTTGTCAACTTCTCTGCAGATAACTTCTGAAGAGGTGGCTGAGGAACAACTCTGTCATTTACATGTATTGTACTCTGTAAGAAAGAACAATACTCAGTAACACCACAATATAAATAAATCCTACTTTTTATCTTAAACAGGTGAAATAAAACAGAAAAAAGCACTGCTGTAACAAAACACCATGTTAAGCTTAAAGTGATTATGTACCTCAAACAATTCTAGAATGTTACTTGACCCAAAGGCTACTCGATTACCTTAAAAAGGTAATTACCTTAAAAAGAATAATGCCAGTTCATTTAAGTTGCATGTGTAACATTTCTCACGCTACAGATGCCAAACTTTCAAAATAATTCTAGTGCTCCAACTTAAAATTTTCTACAAACAAGCTCCACAGACTTTTTCACTACACTCAACTTCACCGGAAATTCTGCAAAAGCAGAAAACCATCAAATACTAATCCCTGTAAGGGATTCAAGTTCCCTGCATTCAAGTTCCTTGATTTAACACCCTGCCTGAAGCAACACATGGGTTTGTCCAGAGAACGTTACAACTGATCTGATTAAACAATCTGGCTGTTAGCAATGACATTATTAAAAATAAATCCCCCTTCTTCCCCAGCAATAAAACCAAAGAGAAGCCATAAAACATCCCAAACCTCCAGTATTTTCACATTAAAGTTGCTTCCTCCTCAACATAAAAATAGGCTGAAAAACTATTAGGGTTATGTGGTAAAAGATTATTAATAAACAACAATCGGTATTTAAAAATTTTCTATTATAATGCAATAGATAGTAGCTTTTTGGGATTTATACATAATGATGAAAATCAAGCTACTGAATTCCACTTGTAAAAGTTACTCAATGCTCTCCAGCATCATCTGTTAAAAGAAAACAAGCAATTTTAAACAGCATTTTAAAAAAAAGTCTGTTATATAATAGAATTTTCTAAAGAAACAAGAAATTTAAGAATAGCCTGTCATAAATACTTCAAGCTGAAGTAATACTAAATAGTTTAGTACTGCTAATAGACTAGTACTGTTACATGATTTAAAATGTGGTTTGTCAGTTAATTTCAGTAGGTAAGATAAGCTCTGTTTTCTGTATTATTCCACTAGAAACAACTGATCTGAAATGCTTTTCTAATAAAATTGGATCTCCCTGAGACTCTGCTGCCTCTTTACAGCACTTGCACATTGAATGTTTCAGCATAAATTCCACAAAAAAACTTGTTAAGGTTAGTTGAAGAAGGTGCCATATCAAATACTGGTAGGAAGGGTGGTGGTGTAAAAAAGAAACCAATCAATTCCACTGAAGAACACTGAGTTTAGACTCGCATATGTGAGTTTATAAAATATGTTAAAAGAAACTTTGAGACTATAAATGGCTCACAAGTTGTACCAACTGCCAGAGAAACTATTCAAGTTACCGTATCATCTTGTATTGCGCTTAATCTCCTACATATACTTTTCCAAAGTTCCTGACTAACAAGCTTACCAAAAAATCTAACGCTAAAACCCAATCTATTTTTGCAATTACAACTAACTTTGACCTTAAATAAAATCCAGTCTTACTTCTCACTATTAAAAGAATGCATCAATTACCTAGACTACCTTTGTAAAAGGCGAACTAAAAAAAATAAATAAATCTGTTTTCATATGTGACATACTTCCTCAGTCTGATCATGACCACCTACAAGTACAATTCTGTTTCATCCACATCAGTCCAAGAAATCACTGGAAGCTTGTTACTGCAGAAAACTGGTTTCAGTACACAACAGCACCCCAGACAGTTCTAAAACACACTGGAGACGTCTCCAATGCGTACCATCTTCTCTGTTTCTTTGTTAAGTAGAATCATAGAATGGCATGTAGTAAAACATGGAATTTTTATGGTCACTGAAACAAGCTGAAGTAAAACCACACTTCTTGTAACACGCTACTGTACTTGCAAATCAAAACTTGAAAGGAAATGTTTTTTCTTGATTATTTTATAACTTACGGGAAATGCTCAGTGCACATTTCAATAACAATTTTAGAACACTGCAGCGTGACAACTGGTTTAAACAGACTGTTAAAACTAGGAAATGTTATAAGAGGTTTCATACGTTACCTCATCAATCAGCTTGTCTATCCTGTATAAGTTGGGATGTATCATTTTCATCAAATGAACAAGAGGCTGGCTCTTCATCTGGCACATCGCATGCACGCGATCATCCAAGCGTGTACTCATGCCTGTTCTAAATGCTTTCTGTAAGAAAACAAGCTTGTTACTCAAATGAATTCTGTATTTTATTTCATATCTGAACAGTGTATTTCAGATTTTCTGGAACTGTCAAGCAAAGATGGTAAAGCTTTTGTAAGGAAATGTATCTTACTGCACTACATTAGACTCTTAATCAAACACAAGTTGAATACAACACTGTTTTAAAAGCTTAATCTATTCTCCCTCCTTATTGATGGAGAATAAAATAAAATTCCTTCACTTGCTCTAAAATCTGTGTGCGACTGGGCCAGTATTTCTCATTTTTATTCTTGACTAATATACCTTGCATCAGTGAGTTTCATAGGCCAGTTATCATGGGAACACATGAGCCTAGTTGAGGTCAGAAAATGATATGTCTGTAGATAAGATTAACCCTGATTTTATATTAGTAAGAACTAATATAAGAGAAAGCTTCAGAAGGGAAATAAACTTTATGTTTTATAATTAAAAACTAGGCTCTCGTAGGATAAAGTTTATTTTGTAGCTGTCTTTCCTACTGGATTCTTCAGATCGCCTTTAGAAGCGATGGGTAAATGCTCACTGTGAGAAGTGCCACAGTGGAGGGAGCACCAGTTCCTGATTCAGTGGAGACTACTCCTGTAACCAAAGTTCATCTTCACTGCTACAACAAAGCAAAGTACATCAGTCCTCCTTGGCTGCTACAAGCATTCTGGTTTCTATCTGCCAGGCTTTTCTATTACTGTTAACAAAATGATTAAAAAAACCCAAAACCCTAACCAACTTCTTTTCTCAGCCACGCAAATATGTTTTACATGGATCCTCTTGGTAAATTGTGGTCTGTTTTTTCCCCATTAACTGCATTACTTAAGCAATTATCAAAGAAGCTCTAATCAGTATATTAGAGACTGAAGTAAACACTAAGCCAAAAGAAAGTTAGTTATATGCTTGGATTTCTTACCAAAGTTATATAAAGGTTTATGAATGGTAAGAAAACAAAGAACTGTCAGACATGAAAATCTTCAAGCTAGGAGATTTATTGATTACAAAACCCTGTAGTAAATTCTTGCTCTATTTTAAAGCATGATGCTTGGTAACACAAAGAAAGATACATTATTAAATAAATAAATCAATAAAAAAGCAGTAATTACTTCTATGTGAACTTTAAACTTATTTTAATTTCTGTAACAGATTTCATTGCACCTCCATGGAGACTCATCTTCTTGGTACTTTAAAGTATAAAATCTATGCATTGAAAAATATTGTTTTTCTCTTCATAATAATGCAATTTTCATAATTTTAGAAAAGTGCAGGCCGCGCTTAACCTAGAGCAGAGGAATTCCTCAAATGGAACAACGAATTAAATATCAATTAATCCACTAGATAACCCATACCTGTTTGAGAAGGGCCAAAATATACAGTGGGAACAGCTTGAGGGAATTGGGAGCTACCAGCATGGACTGCTGCAGATTTGAGGCCGTTGACATGTACGCTGCCAAAGAGTCCACCACAGCATTAACTAAGGCATCTCTCGCATCTGCAAGACTAGATGACACCGAGCGATCCACAGCTGTTGGGGTAGAAGGATATGAGATGTTACTAGAGTTGGCCTCGTTCATTCCCTCGAATTTTGAGAATAAGAGCTGTGCTTTTTGTTGATACTTTAAGATTAAAAAAAAATCATCAAAATTCACATCTATCGTTTTTTTTTTTTAGGAATAAGATGATTGCCCATACAGAAACTCACTTCTATAATGCTTAAAAAATTGAAAGTGTGTCTGATCCCTGCTCCCTAGCTCCTACTCTTACAGCACTATAAGAACTGTTTAAAACCAAATATAAAACCTGTTTCAAACCTCATACAAGTTACTGGTGAAACTCTCCACTGCTCTACCTCCAAGATAAGACTTGCAGAAATTTTAAATATTACCCCCCTCCAAGAAATTTCATCCATTATTCCAGTGGCACAGTTATGACTAGTGTAAATGAAGCTTCATCCTTCTCTGCTGAGAACGGGCTGCAAATCCTCTGCCTGGAGGAAGCCACCTGCTGGACTGAATGCACATTTAAGACTTGACACACTAACATACAACGTAGTGTATATATTAAAATGCTGCAGAGTCAAACACGTTCACTGGCAGAGATCAGTGAAAAGGTAGAGGGTAAGTGAGAATCCTCAATCCAGCAAAGACAGCATAGAAGCAAGGAAAACTAATGCATCTCTCAGATCTACTGTTATCAGATGAGTCCCTTTTAGTCTCCAGCAACTCACTGAACTGAATCATTCTAAGTAATCTTAGAATGCTAAAGTTTGAGGTAACAACCGTGACAACAATGATAGATAAAGAGTTTTGATCCAAACGTGTTATGATTCTTTGTCCTTCAATAAACTCTAGATAACAATGTAAGAAGGTTCCTTTTAAAAAATGAAAGTCAACTAAATATTCAAACAGAGAAAGCTGTCAGTTAATAGTTTTGGTATAACTCTGGTTTTGTCATCTTTTGTTTTCTCAGACTTCAGCGTGTTCCACTCCCAACGTTCTTCTACCATACCCAGGCCTCATCCACTACTTCAATGGCTGAATTGGGAACACACAAGATATTTGAACCTTCCTGTACTCACCCATGTTTGCTAGGAGACATACAACTGCTTGTACATCTGCTCCTGCATATACATCAGCCAGTGAACTTACTACAGGCAAACAAAGTGTGTGCACTCGAATTCGACGTTCACCTGATAAAAATAAGCAGAAATCATTACTATAGAGGTAGACCAATTCAGTTATTAGGGTGTCTCTCTTCTCATCTAAGATGCATTCCTTTAGTAAACACATGTCAGTAAGGAAATTGCTGTAACACCCTTTTCTGTGTCCTAATCTGCTTAAATTCAGCAACGCTCTAAAAGCATTCAACTTATAAATGTTCATAATGTGTTAATAACACAGACTAGCTTGTAACATCCACAGCAAGTGTCTTTATCCTAAATGAAGTACATTGATTTCCATCCCAAAATTTTGTGGCATCTTCCACAAAAGAAAGTAGCTGCTGCTCTTTATGCCCACCCAATGCAGTGGCAACTCGCTCCAATCCAGCCTAGGCCATTCTATGATTCTGTGAAAGTACGTGTCAAACACGTTACTGCTTACAACAAGGGTAGGTGATCGTGCCCCTGTACTTGGCACTCGTGAGACCTCACCTCGAGTACTCTGTCCAGTTTTGGTCACCACAGTACAAGGACGACATTGAGGTGCTGGAGCGGGTGCAGAAAAGGGCAACAAGGCTTGTGAGAGGTCTGGAAAACATGACCTATGAAGAGTGGCTGAGGGAACTGGGTTTGTTTAGTCTGGAGGAGGCTGAGAAGGAGACCTTATTGCCCTCTACAACTACCTAAAAGGAGGCTGTAGTGAGGCTGGTGCTGGTCTCTTCTCTCTAATTACTAATGACAGGACAAGGGGAAATGGCCTCAAGTTGCGTCAGGGTAAGTTTAGATTGGATATTCGGAGGAAGTTCTTTACTGAACGAGTGGTGAGGCACTGGAACAGGCTGCCCAGGGAGGTGGTGGAGTCACCAACCCTGGAGGTGTTTAAAAAAAAGGTAGATCTAGCACTTGAGGCTATGGTGTAGTGGTTAGGTATGCTGGGATGAAGGTTGGACTAGATGATCTTCAGAGGTCCCTTCCAACCCCTAACACTCTGTGATTCTGTGGTATGCCTATTAAGGAAGGGAATCTTGCTCAATCAACTCCACTAAATGGAGATACATTACGTTTTCCCACCAAGGGGTTATAAAGATTTACATTGCCTGATTAACTTTCCAAGTAGGCTCCCTAGCTTTGACAGGAGTCTCTTAGGGTAGAGAGAACAACAAAAGGCTCTGGAACTAACTACATAAACATTATGCTAGAAAAAGAAACAAAAAGCCTAGTGGCCAATTCATCTGAATTTATTTACCTTTGCTAGAAGTATACAAAAGAGCTGTTTGAAAACAAACCAAAGACGTGTCAGTCAGACTTTCCTCGATGGACATTTGTACAGCAAATCCGGCATCAGGATTAACATTGGCGAGGGATAATAAATCAGTCGATCGTACAAAAAAGTTCCCATGAAAAGTGTGTATTGAAAGACCTAGAAGCAGATTAAGTAATTCAGAGTGAGGTTAAAACAGCATGAAAAACTCCTATCAATAAATAAAACTCATAGCCCTCAAGCTATTCTTAAGAAAACAGTAAGAATACTTCTTCTATCATGCAGAATCAATTACGTGAATCGTTAGACATTTCGGCACGATCCTGTAGAGTTCAATTCCAAACACTCCAAACTGAATGATGCCCTTAAACTACACATATCAACTTAGTTGATGTGAAACGGTGTCATCTTAAGTAAAAAAAAGCAAAACAAAAAAAGCAAAAGCTAGTGTAACTTACATAAAGAAGGTAACTTAGTCCTCAGTGAAAAGAGGAACAACCTGAAGCCTAACGTTGCTGAAGACTAAGTACATTCAAAATGATGACTAGTGTGCTTACACTAGCTTTTCCATACAAATCAGTATTTAAAACATACCTTTTGTACATCTGATGCGCATAACTGCTTCAAATCCAATCTTTCTTGTAAGGTATCTTTTAAGGTCTTTTTGCAACTTTTCAGCCTGAGCAGGATTATGGGTACGATGGAAAGATGGATAGTAATAGATGCATCCAGCAGAATACTTGGACATGCAAGCTGGGAAGGAGGAAAATAATGGTTAGGAAGTAAAACCAGAACATGAAGTCAGGACACAAAAATTGTGTCCAATCTTCTGCAAATCACACTATGTTCATCTTTTTCTTGTTATGACCCACATCTGTAAGACAATGAGAACTGGCCCAGAGTCAGGCCACTGAAGACAGTGATGGGTCACCCCAATACACAATTATCCAGTTACACACTTCAATAAGCGTGCTACTTTTGGCAGTACAGACAGGGGCGCATGCAGAAATATTTGATCGTGTTGAGGCAAAATTAAGGGTGTGTGTGCAGAGACAAATCTTGATTTAATATTGAAACATGAGAAATCTGTTCTACTCCTACGATTAAGCTTTATTAATTTCTTTCCATCTGCCTGTTTACTCTTCTTGAGCAGTAAAATATCTTCTCATTTAAAAAACTGTGAATTCCCTGAATAAATTGTCTGATATCACCAGTCCAATACTCCTGTTCCTTATTGCTATCAACTTCAAAAATCAATTCCTTTGCAGCACCAGTTGCATTTACAAAAGTGCACAAAGATTTACACAATTTAAACGTTCCTGAAGTAGCTTGTGAGAAGACAGACAACAGTGAGAGAAGAGTGAATGCATGCCTTAGGCACTCCTTACCAAGAGAAGCTAGATCAGAATACTGTGAACTTAAGAGAAATAAATCCACAGCAGTCTGCTGGCCTGAGCAATCCAGTGCCAACTTCTTGTAAAAATCCGTTGCTGGACCAAGATGCTGGACCACCTTTGGTGAATAAATTATACAGAGAGTGTTAAGACAACAACCATGCTCTCTTAAGACTTCACAGAAAAGAAGACATGCTACTTGGTACCACAGTATGATAAGGAAGCTTCCTTTAAGCAATAATTTATAGGCATTTCCATATGCAGACATTATTTTCCTTATTCTCTCTATTCTTTTAGTTTGTATTTACAAGCAGCTTTTATCCCACTTTCAAGAAAGTTTACAACAAGCATTCATGTAGCTATGTAGCACTTACTGGATGCTGTGAACTATAAGGCCATAAAAAGAATAAGAAATCATGTTTTAGGTTTACAGTGTAATCCATCCACACTCTGGTTCAAAAATCCAGGTTGAAATTAACTGAGTCAAGCGATATTTGCAGCTTCTTTTGCTTGCCAAGAAAAGCTGTGGATCAAAGGCCTAGAAGATAGCTCATGCACTTTGAAACAAGTAATACCACACGTGTAGAAACTACAGTGATCTCAAATGCACGTAACACAAATATTGAATAATTCAAATTTAGTAAATTCCGATAAATGAAAATCAGGAGTTGATCTGCAGAGCTCCATGAGTCTGAAAGACATGGCTAGTCCCTTGTCTCATGGGATGAATACTCAAGTTTTTGTACCTTCGTGCTTGACCTTTGATTGGGATCTTCTCTGGAATGCAAAAGCCCGGCTCCCAAAGACGGTAACTGAGTTTGAAACACAGAAATCCGGCCACCCGTTGGAGACATCAGTTTAAATGCAGCCTGAAGAGCAGGGCCCAACGCGCTGTGTGTTTCTCTCGTATTGGTGAACATATTCGGTAACGCATTCAATAGATCTTTTATCAGCTGCCGAACAAATTGAAAGGCGTTTGTGTGATTTTGCAAGCTTGAGATAACCTGCTATTTCTAAAAAGCTCTATCGCCATAACTGCAGTGGAACAATTGGTACCAATTATTTCAGCTTAGTTTCAAACACATCAAGGAAAAACAAGTTGCAATTTTAAAAACTATGCTGCATGGAGCAAACAACATGCGATACTTCTATAATTTAAAAGTGGCATTGGAACTGCATGTTATAAAGATAAGCTTAAATTCAAAGTTTTAAAAGGAAGCTTTACTTTGAATATTCAGCTCTAAGTTTAATGATACATTTCACGTGATCATACCTCTTTGCTTTCATGGAGATTTACAAGTAAACTATCTGGTGTAGGTAGAAAAATATCTGTAGGGAGAATGGAAAAAGGCATTTTATTAAAGAAAAAATAACTCATAAAGTAGAACAGAACATTTCACTGCCCACTGCTATGTATACCATGAAATATAGTCTACTTTTCTGATATGCATATTAGAGAGAACAATATAGTCTATAAAAAGCTTGGTTTATTCAAAGGAAAATTAACATTTGAATTTCACTTTTTAAATACCACCTACTCTGCAGTAAGTGCAAGGTTGTTAAAAAAATATATTCTCTATATATTCGCCAAAATTAACCTTATATTAGTGTATTTGAGAGATTCTAATCTGCCCTCTGGGAAAAAAAAATAAAACAACTAGTTTCTCAAAAATTTAGTTTCCATTTTCTCTTTACTTACCATCGATATCTGAGACAATCAGCATTTGAGGCTGAGATAAACCTTCTTGCAAGTTGTAAAACTGAACAGTGCTGTCAAATGTTATGAACCCTATTCTTGTTCTCGAGTCTCCAGGCAGCCTGAAGCATTAAAAAATAAACTATTAAGCCCCAGATTTCTCTCTCAAGACATATACATACATATAGCTCCTGCTGATATCAGCAGAAACTCAGCTCATGGATATAGGAACAAAGAGACAACAAAAGAAAGGAGATGTGAAATATGAATACAAGTAATCTTTCCTCAGTGTTTTCTGAAAAGCTGGTATAACAATACAATTTACAAGAGTAAACGTTACAGATAAGCACTAATACATTGATGTTTTTTTCAAGAGAGAACTTGTGTTCATTTATGCATTGCACTGACAGATGAAAGAAGGTAGCCGCCTCAGTGCTTCAGTAGATAAAACCTTTGCTAACGTAGTTACAGAGTACTTACAGCTCTCAACCAAAATCCAATGTCTCTACAATGCAACATAGTTACTTCTCACGTGGGCTATAAGAATATGTATGGCATTACAAATATAAAAAGAACTAAACAGGATTTCTCAAGTAATATAAAACATTGGCAAGTGCCAAAAACCATGACAGTGAACAAAGGCAGGAGAGGCAAATAATGTTTTTACCATCCTGGTATATATGTAACTGGATGTACTGATTTTCCTGTAGACTTTGCATGGGAATTCTATGAATTTTCCTAAAATAATTGATCATGTTTCTGAGAATCTGTTGACAAAATACTTGTAAAGATTTGAACACAGAAAGACTAAACAAATACATTTAAGTGAAGAGTTTTACTGTACATGTTGGTGTCTTTATCTGAAACTAAAATCAAGTTTCTTAAGAATAACATGTAGAAAATAATTTTCAGACTGAGGTCTCCACAGGACACAAATTAGTTTTCAAAATACATGAACACAGGGAAGCTTATTAACCCTTGCTCAAAAAGCACCAGTATCAATCCCAAACAAGCTGTGCCAGTGCTAAAATGAGGGCAGAAAGTGGCACAGGTAGATCTAGGTTACTGTGATCTAAAAAAACCAAAATGACAACGCAATTCACCCAGGCAGTCTCACTCTTAATGGTTACAACATCCCAGTATGCAGCAGCTCAGCCGCTTCAGCGCAAGAATCAGCCAATTTAATCTCTGTAATTTAGTTATTTTTGTTGGCCTTGGCAGGCAGGAAGAGTGTGCCTAACATGTTTGTAAAAACAGCATGCTGTTAGAAGTTACAGCTAAATAGTCTTTGCAGATAAAAAAAGTAAATTATTTGAAGATCTACCTTTAATCACAAGCAGGGAAGGCAGTTGTCCTCATGTTATTTGTCTCAACAGGTGGTTTTTGTTTTTTAGACACACAAATTGCATTTCAGAGTCTCAGGCAACTGAATTTCTGTCCTTTAAGGACAGAATGTTTAAATGCTATATTCAAGTTTTCTGCAAAACTGTAGGTTAGTATTGTTCATAGTAACATGTTAGCTAGATTGAAAAGGTTATTTGTATTCTTACTTGTCTAGGTTTTCCAGCAATGATTGGCAGACTATTGTCAAATATCCAGCCTCCACTGCATTATGAGACACATCTAAAACAAATAAATATACCGCAGGCTGAGGAGGACGAAGCTACAAAGTAAAAAATAAAAATAAAAAAAATGTTCAAAAACCATATTTAAAGAAATGTTAAAAATGATTAGTCGTTAGAAAGGGAAGTGGGAAAAGGGACTACTTAGAAAAATGTAAGGTATACATTATGCAATAAAACTGATTTACTAAGAGTCATGCAGAGAGACTTAACCACAACTTCCTGTGGTTAATAATTCCCATTTGTAATAAGCGTACGAGGTTATGCTTCAGAACAGAAACCGGGTATTTTAGATTTCCAACAGTCACTCAGCACGACTCCTTGAGGCCAGAAAGTGAATTCCCTGTTCAAAACACTGCTGCTCTTCCAGTACCTGGGCAATGAGACCCATTAAATCCAAGCTGAAATACTTTACGTACATCCTTCTCCTACCACATATAACGGGCTGTATATACTCACTACCAAATGTCCTGGTCGCAGCAGCGTTTCAATTCAAAGACAGGAGAATAATTTATTCTTACTGTTGGTAATAATGTTATTAACAATAGGGCCTTTTCCCAGTCTTTGCTTATCTGTCTTGAGAGACAAGACTACGATCACAGCAACTGTAGGTTGACTCCCAGTTAAAGTAATTTCTATCACAATTACTAACTAAAAATTTGGATTCAACTTAATTCTCTCATTATTCCATCACTGGTCATTCAAAACCTCTTCAAAATGAGAGAGAAACCCAGAAACTACCTTGCATCAGACTCAAAACAGATTATGCTACATTAAACTACACTGGATGACTACACTCAAGCCTCTTGAATATCTACATTTGACAATACTCAAAATGTAAGACTTTTAACTGTTCTTTGCTGTTAAAGAGGACCTTTGCAGGTAAATTAATGCACACCATGGGAGCAACATGCAACATTAATTTCAAACACATTTATATTAACATGCAATTGCTGTGGAAGTCACTATGAAAACTTTATTTACCATATAATCTGAGGAAGCAATGAATTCCACCGTAGAATTTTGGACCTCTGGCCGTTTGTGAGGCTCTCCATAAGATCGTGTCAGAGGATTATACATAAATTCTTCAGGAACTATTAAAAAAATATAAACATGGTTTTAAAAAAGTTATATATTTGTCAGCAAATAAAAACCAATGCAGATGTATTTCAGTTATCACAAGTAACAGAAAAAAATACACTATGGATACATAAAGCAAAGGGACATTTCAAGTATCCCAAGCAACATTAAATAACTGGAAACAAGAGAAAGTTTAAAATAAACAGTCATATTCCCCAACTTTAAGACACCAATCCAAATAGAGCATTTCACAACAACAACCTTCAATCTGTAATTTTTCTAATAACCTCTGGCTTGGATTGGAGACAGAATTAGCTGTCATCATGTTTCCATTTGTATATTGCAACAGCCGTCAATGGACTAAGTTGATTTCATTATACAAGTAACCAGGATAACATGATCACATTTCCCTCACTCTCCTAGAAAACTGCAAGATGAACTTTTGCTTCAGAAAATGCACAGCACATCTGACTTACAATCCAGAGATTTAAAAAAACATCTGTCAATTTAATCTACATTTTAACCTGAAGTATCCCATGGACCGATATGATGCAAATACTTGAAAGAGATTCACTAAGTGCAAGCATCTTCTGCTACAAAAACTTACCATCATTAACTCTATAGCACAGGTTGCATTTCCACCTCCTTTGGTCAATGAAAGAAACAAAAGGGTTGATATAAGTTCTGCAGGATCTGCATCTCACTATTGTGCTTGATGTTATGACTGGTAATTGCTAAAAATAAACAACAGAAAGCTGTAACAAAGGTACGTAATACTTTACATGGAAAACATTACTGGGCAGCACAGTGTATAAAAGCCTCATTAGACTAGACATTTTATCACCTTTCCTTTCCTTTTGTTAGCTCATTTCCATAGAGAGTAATTATGATACCTATTAAAAAACATCCTCCTCTTTAAAATCAGAAGAAATAACACTTAATTATTGTCTTAATCCAATCTCGTAAATCAAAGAGGAAGTACGATTTTTAATGAAATTACATTAAATTACATGGTTATACTAACACAGCTACTATGGTAAGAAGAATTTTGAAAGACAACTTTGGGTGACTAAACATGACAGACAGTAAACCTTACATAAAGAGTTGAAGTCATACCCAACAGTTATTCACTTTTTTAGATAAATATCAATTAATTATATGGAGAGGAGCTCCTGAACAGTTATCAACAGAGATTCAATCTCACATTGTGTTTTCATTCTACCTAGAGCATTTATCATGCCAGTAATACAACCTGAGCACCTCCCTCCAAGAGGGCACCGTACACACCTTTTCAAGATGTGGCTGCAGTTCTGAGCCCAAGACATAGAGTAGTAATTCAGAGCTTCAGAGAACCACAGGAAAACAAAGGTTTCCAAACTTTTTTCCTTATTGTTGAAGGACATATCAAAAACTTTTCCCATGTGGATTTCAGTGAAGGAGCAATTTGAAGGATTCTTTTCCCCTCCTTTTCTCTAAGTCCCAAATATTTTTTTTGTTACTTCTGTTAAATTTAGGATTTGTTGTTCATTATACATTATTGTTTGAATAAAAATAGGACTGATGTGTATATTAAATATATATACTAAAAAAAAGAAAGACAATTTACTGTTAGGTCTCTGAAGGGATGCAGCAACAAACCCAAAGGAAGCTTAGCCTTGTTTAACAAAGCCTGTGTCTGTGGAATATTTGTCAATGTACATCGAAATGAGCTGAAAGGAAATAAAAACATTATGTTGAAAATGAAATTTTAAAAGATTTAAAGAGCACTGCATGATTTCAAAGAATTTTGAAATTTAAGAAATTCTAAGTTTTACTAAGCTGATTTAATAAACAAAATTAAAGTATCAAAGCAACTAAAGAAGCTTCTTAAAGAAACAACAACAAAAAAATACTCCCCCACTTCCCAATTTAGTAGTTCAGCAATGCAGGTGTACCAGAAGGAACTTGCAATAAAAAGATAAAACTGCTTTAGGTATAATGCTTAGTGCAAGATGATTTTGGTTTTATTCATTATACAGATTATTTAGTTGAAGGAACACACTATTTACTAGCTCTCAGAAAGAAAACTTACATAAGAAAACTGCAGTAAATTATGTCAAATACTAAAAGAGTAAAAATTTGTCTTCAGTGTACATGAAGGGGATGATGGACTTAAAGCTATATTAAGGGCACTGAAAAAAACCCCACAGCGCATGACTAGTGCTGTCCAAAGTGTTCCACACCTAAGAATGTTTTTGAGACGCCCAGCTTTTTGATTTCTGTTTTCTGGTGGGACCATGCATTGGTCTGAGGGCAGTAAGCTGAGTTAATGTTGGGCAAGGAATTAAATTTCTTTTGGAATTAGAATTAAGATCTTTGAAGGGAAGCAATTTTCATTGTACCTCACTGTGCTTCACTTGAGATAGCAGATACTACTACTTAATGTTAATTAGAAGTGAAAGGACACATCATGACACATGTAGAATCACAGACTGGCCTAGGCTGGAAGGGACCTTAGAGATCACCTTATCCAACCTCCCTGTCATGGGCAGGGACGCCTCTCAACTAGATCAGGCAACACATGGGGACCGAATGGGGATCGAACCCATGACCTTGGTGTTAGCAGCACCACGCTCTAACATCATGATTACAGAATTACAGCATTAGAATATACTCACAGTTTATTCAGTGTATTTAGGCATGACCATCCTAATTTTCTGGAAAAAAGTCCTATGCAATATTACAACAATATTCTATGAAACGTACTGTGTAACATTAAGGTGTTGATCAATTTATTTTTTTTCAGACGGTTAATAAGGCAAAGATTAAGCAAATTTCTTGTTATTTTAATAAGTGAGCTACACTCATTTCATATAATGTATTCTGATGGCAAGACTGTTATATTTGTAACAGATGCAGAGGATAAACTTACTTTCAAGTGAAAGGGGCTAGTTACTTTAGCTCATCAGAAAGATTTAAGGTCAGGAGTCAGTTTAGAGATTTTTCAACACTGTAAAATAATGATTAGTCACTGAAAAAACTTCAGATGCTGTTCTAGATACAGTATACTTACTCTGGACTGCAGTTTAATTTTCTAAGATCAGAATTCAAGTTAGGCACAGGTGCTGGGACTGAAGATACAGGTAAAATATTTCTATCTTGTGTAAGGTTTACTGGTCTCAAGCTTTCTGGCTGCTGAGAATGTTGCAGACTTAACCCTCCTAAGGAAGAGGACAGCTGGTTCACACCCGGATATTGCTGAAAAAAGTAAGGGCATTGCAAATGGGTAAACACATAAATACATTTAAATATCTACCTTCTTGTAATCACAATGCTTCCAGATATGTATTTAAAACAAAATAATAAAAAGATACAGCATTAATTAGTAACAAACCCAAACAAGAGGAGAGTAGTATGGTACAAATTTAAAAATGTTAAGACAAATGTGACATACCTTCCAAGTATGTATCACTGGACAAAATTCAAATTGATGATACAAATCAACATTGGAAAGTCACACACAATCCTTCAAGCTTTCCAGGCATAAGAAAACAAGCTGCTGGAAAGGCTCACAATTTTGTTCCCTCTTCAAAGATGTTGCAATGTAACTTTTCCAAGTTACAGGAATTGTTTTTATATATTTATTTTTAAATCAAAACAAAACACCACACAAGAGGAGAAAAGGGTAGGCTGGAAGGCACCTTTGAGGTCTGGTAGTCTAACCTTCTGCTTAAGCAAGACTAACCGCAAGCTTGGATCAGGTTGCTCATAG
Organism: Apaloderma vittatum; assembly: GCF_000703405.1. Classification (NCBI taxonomy): domain Eukaryota; kingdom Metazoa; phylum Chordata; class Aves; order Trogoniformes; family Trogonidae; genus Apaloderma; species Apaloderma vittatum. The sequence goes on from NW_009692699.1 coordinate 34,509, forward strand.
CCTTGTCCAGCCGAGTTTTGAAAATATCTAAGGATTGAAAATTCCACACCAAAACCTGTTCTAGTGCTTCCTCAGTCCTATTCTGAAGAATTTTCTCCTTGTATGTCCAACCGCAATTTGTCTTGCTGCAACTTGTAACGACTGGGTTTTGTTCTTTTGCTGCGTACTCTGAGTAAGAGCCTAACTCCATCTTGCATTACAGTGAAAGTGAAGCTAATTCTTTCAACTTAAAATGAAACAAATAAAAAAAAAATTTAAAACATTTCCTCCAGGTCACATGGAACATTATCTCCATAACAGTGAAAGCATTCCTGGATATTACATGCTAACTTATGGTAGTACATGCAGATCAGCAAGGAATTTTCATCACCTACAACAGCAGAGTTGATACCTTTGCCAGCTGGGCCTTATTTCTATGTAAATCAGTCCATTTTGGTTTTTTACACCCTTTCACACACACTTTTCTGCATAGCTTCAGCATTTGTATTTTGCCTCAGCCTCTCCTTCAGATTCCACTGCTCTTGGGTGACTCGCCCACACAACTGCACACAATGTCTTGGGTGTTTGGTGCTCTCTTTACTCAGGAAAAGCACGTGGACTCAGGCAGCCTGCCCAACCACACACCTGGCACAGGCCCCGCAGAGCTCCTTCATCTGGATCCTGTGCCATGCCTTGCTGAGAAGGTGATTTAATGATCAAGACAATAGCCCACGGTCATGCTAGCCAAGCATTTTGTCATGCTGCTTCATCATTTCCTATCAATAAAGCTCTTTGAAACACCAAACCTTAAAACTGGATGCTGCAAAAAACCCAGTGAAGCAAACCTGTTACGCCTAACTATTTGGAGAGACACTTGAAAATTTAATTCAAAGCCTTCTAATAAGAAATTAAGATCCAGAGCTATGACATCGGCATTATACTTAACATTTATTGTCTCAGAAATTATAAAAATAATATATAAAAATAAGAAAAAGAAGAAATAGATCATGCACAAAACACTTTTCCCATCAAGTGCAAGGTCCTATTCCTGGGTCAGGGCAATGTTTTTTATCAGTGCAGGCTGAGGGATAGAGAGCAGCTCTGAGAAAAAGGACTTGGGGCTACTGGTGGACAAAAAGCTGGACATGAGCCAACAATGTGCACTCGCATCCTGGGCTGCAATACGAGAAGGGTGGCCAGTGGGTTGAGAGAGGTGATTCTGACCCTCTGCTCTGCTGAGATCTCATGGAATATTCTTTCATGCTCTGGAGTTCCTAACACAAGAAGGACATGGACCTGTTGGAGCATGTCCAGAGGAGGCCACAAAAATGGTCAGAGGGCTGGAGCACCTCTCCCGTGAGGACAGGCTGAGACAGTTGCTCAGCCTGGAGAAGAGAAGGCTCTGGGGAGACCTTATTACAGCCTTTCAGTACTTAAAGTGGACCTATAAGAAAGATGGAGGCAATCTTTTTAGCAAAGCCTGTTGCAACAGGACAACCGGCAATGATTTTAAAATGAGAGACAGTAGATTTAGACCGGATATAAGGAAGAATTTTTTTACAATGAGAGTGGTAAAACACTGGAACAGGTTGCCCAGAGAGGTGGTCGAGGCCCCATCCCCTGGAGGCATTCAAGGTCAGATTGGAGAGGGCTCTGAGCAACCTGATCTAGTAAAGATGTCCCTGCTCACTGCAGGGGTGCTGGACTAGATGACCTTTAGAGGTCCTTTCCAACCCAATGCATTCTATGATTTGGAGTTACTTCATAAAATAACTTTTAAATTAAAAATACAAACTTGTGGATAGCGCTGAAACCCAGGATGTTGTCCTGGATTAGTGGGCTGCGCAGGAGTAGGTGGCGCTGCATTTTGGTAGCCAGGCTGCAGTGTTGGATATCCGTAACCAAAGGGCTTAGAAGCTTTTGATGTTTGGGGAACTGATGGAGCAGGAACTGGGCTACTGGTCACAGAACGTGTCTCTGGAAGGACAAAAGAAATCCCACAGGTATTGAATACACTTACTCTTTCTTTCTTAATTTAAATGTAAACTCATAAATGCTTAACAAACAACGCTTCCATTTATAATTTTTTGCATTATCAACCGAGTCACGCTGGCTCAGCGCAGATAAACCAACTAGCAAGGAAGACTACTGCAATTATACTGATAAAGGAGGTACATATGAGACAATAACTATAAACTTGTGTAATTACTAATAAAATGTTATTTTACAAAAAAAACACCCTAAAACATCCAAAACCCAAGCAACTTCAGAAAAAAAAAGTATTTCAATTTAATAGAAATAAAAAACCCCTAAAAACCACATTTGCACTCAATATAAACTGCAAAAGAGATCATTCATGCTTAGTCTCTTCTCTCCTACTTATGAATGGTGTTAAAATATAAGGCTAAGGTGACAGAAATATTCTCTGAATGTACACACAGAGCTTTTATTCCAGTAATGCAAGTCCCTCTGTTACATCGCCACAGCACAGTTTAGTCCCACTGTTTTTGAAGGCTAAATTGAAAGTAACACACGGATGTAAACTTACAGAAAAGAGTTGTAAAGGGATGAAACTACTCTTTAGAGATATCTACAACTGTAAGCTAAGTTTCAGAAGAATCTAAGCTTGGTAAAATCCACTGGTAGAAGCAGTAGGTGAAGAAATTAACCACTCAAGAAAACCAACCACCACGAAATGACGTTTGCCATGAGCACACCAGGGGAAAAAAAAAAAATTTTAGAAAAACATCAACAGGTCAAAGAAATTTAAAGTTGATCCTGATACTCTTTAAGCAAAACAGAAGGAAAAAGTTATTTTTAGAATATAGCTTCAGCAGAACCAAAATGGTTAGTTACTAGCTGAGGAATTAGAATTCATAATCCCTTACTGTATAAGCTAGACGTTCTGTGGACAGCAATACAGCTTTCTACTTGACAGAGATTTCACTCTACATAGGATCCCAAATTTAGCAAACTACTGAAACATTTGCATTGCTCCAGCGTCTGAGAAACAGCCAAAGGGGAAAGATGCATCCAAACTGATGCAATTATCATTTAAAATATCGGCTAACATACCTAGATTGAACAGCATCTTCTCCACCTGCTCTCAACATGACAATTCTACAGATTTCAAGACTGCTGTAGTCTGCTAGCAGGTTAATTTAGAAAAAACCCTAACACTCCTGATACTTTGAGAGATAGAAAGAAGAAAAATAGCAGTCATTTTCTTCAAATGAAGAAAAATAGAACAAAATATCCTGATTCAAGCTGATATCATTGGTCTCTCCGAACTGGAGTGGTATGTCTACAACGATCAGCTACTAACCTTGCCACAATCAGGCATTCAGTACAACCTAGAGAAAGATGCCTGCTTTCACACAGAGAAATTTTATTAAACAGTTACTCCAACTTCAGTGTTAAAACTGAAAAGGGATTGAAAAAAACGAGGTATGTTTTCTCTGAATATTGCTCCCAGTCCTTTCACAGGCATTTCCTTTCACCTATTTGCTAGTTACCAATAAACACAACCAGAAATAGGAAAAAACCCCAATAAACAGTAAACATTTAAGTCTTTAAATAAACAATACAGAACTAATATGCATTAAACTGCTCACCTGGATAGCCACCTCCTTCCAGGGCATCATAATTGTTCAGAACCGGAGAGGCACTGGTTGTAGTAGAGGAACTATCAATTGCTGGGGAAAGAAAACAATTCAAAGTCAGTTGGTTCACAAATGGAAAATTTTGGAGAAATAAGAGACTGAGAATTTTTTTGAAAAACTTTGGTAAGAAACTGTTAAGAAAGAACCTGGGAAAAAACACCACTTCAGCCCTAAGACTTGAAAGCCACTACCACTGCAAGGTGGGGGTGGGGGGGTGGGGAAACATAAACAACCAACATGATACTAAAAAACAAACAAGCACATGCTCAACAAATAGCAAGAGAGATCAATGGGAAAAGGACAAAAACAATGAAAAAAGTTGCTTCTTGCTTTACAAAAATATTTTTGTAAACTAAAAGCTCTTTCTAGGCTACATCCACTGAAGCTATGTACAACATTTTAAAAATAGTCTCTGCGGTGACTTCCTTCACAACTTCAAACAGAAGATTCCCATCGTCTTCAGAGCGATTATGCACCATGCCCACCTTCAGCAAAACTGACACGTATTTAATTCTCTCTTCCTTTCTGTGCCATTACAATTCTGAGCCTGTTTTGTTTTTACACAAGACAAGAGGTCTCAGCTTCAGTCAGAATAAACAGCTACTTTTGGAACAGTCAAAAGTAACTATGTAAAAAAGTAACTCCGTAAAATTAAGTAGTAAAAGTTATCTAGCCAGAAGTAAAAAACCCACATGAACACATACATAGATGTTAATACTGAAGAGGCTCCTGACGGTTAATATTTAGTTCACCCTAAGCATGTTATCTTGAACATCTTACTGTAAAACACCGCAAAGAAAAACATATTTAAAAATATTTCTTCCAGTGCCATTTCACATACATCTCCAAAGAAAAAGGGCTAAGGAGATTAAACATATCTGCTCCTTAAAACACCCCAGGCCATGAAGTGTGATAGAAGAGTATATTTAAGAATTCAAAAAAATCCCAAATATATATTATGTATTTTATATACATATAACTTTTGTGGCAGAAGACTCAAAAGAGATTCACTCCAAATGTTCTACTCAGAAGGATCAACTGTGACCACACATCCCATTATGAAACTATTTCAGGTGAGAACTTCACTGGTGGAACATTTGAGATTTGATCCCACTTCATTTGAGATTTCCAAGTAAAGATTTCCTGCATGTGGAAACACCATCACTGACATGTGGGACATGTTAATACTATGGCAATATCGTGACCATAGACTATTTTTGAGCATTCTGCCAAGGAGCAGAACTACTCCAAAACCATGTAAACCTAACAGTAGATTTTATTTAGCACTGTGAAACTCATACATGTTACATTTCCAGATTGTTTTTCACTGCAAATTTCCTTTTTTTTTCCCCCTAAAGCTTATAGAAGAACCTAACTGCAGAATTTATCTTCCTACCAAATATTATCTTTCTTTCTGCTCTAGAAATTGAAGGAAACAGAATTCATTATTTAGTTCCCTGAACAGTAACACAGCTTTTAAAGGTTTTCTATGTCCTACGCTACAGTGAAGCCAAAATATATTTTTATTAGGTCAACAAGATCTAGATTTAAGGTTTTTCAACAAGTTTTACATGTCTGACCAGAAGTTAGTTTTATATCTAAAAAAAAAATACCAAAAGGACATAATAAACACAGTTGTGAACACAAAGACACTAGTTCAAGCTTTTTGGTTTAACCACTACATCACTCTTAATAGAGCTGTTCCCACAGTAAATGGTATTCATAAATTATACCCATCTATAATATAATTCCATATAAAATGAGTTTGCTCTTTTCACTAGGAAGGTATTAATGGTACAGTGAGCTGCAACGAAGAAATACATATTTCACAAACTTTGCCATAAAAGTTAAGAGAAACTGATTTGAAAAATATATGAAAGAATATATTTTAAAAGCTCGCTGTAAGTAAAAATAATGCAACTTAGTCGTATTTCTACTACTTCCAAAAAAAAATATCACTTCTGATATATGGAAAAGTTCTACTCAGAGAGTATAATCTCAGCTTCTTGAAACACACACAAGGTCTGCTTAACTTAAAACGATGAAGTGAATTCTATTACCGAGTACCCTATATACTTACTGAAGATCCTTCACTTACTGTCTTCGCTTCAAAAAACTTTCAAGTTTTGTAACATACTCTTGTAAACTGTCAAAGTCCCAGTGCCTCTCCATTGGAAAAAAAATAGTTGACTCAAAACCAGTAAGATGTACAGTTCCTGACAGAGCAAAAGCACCTTCAAAAGCCTAAGCTGGTCACATTATCATAGAAATCTCACAGATTCTCCATCAACAAAACCAACAAGAATTTCCTCAAAATTAAGCAATATTTTTCCTATGCTTAATATTAAGCTACAACAGCTGTCAAAGTTCACTATAGCATAGTAAGTAGTAGACCAGAGAATGTATCAGGAAGACAAAAACATTTATATAGAGAAAAATATATTACATAATATTGCTTAGAAAAAAACCCACAAACCTAGAACATGCTTTAAAGTTGAATAATTATTTTACCGACATAACGTTTTCCTTCACAGTTTTCAAGAACTCTTTTGCAATATAATTAAAGACATTAACTAGTAAGAGTGATGAAAAATTTGAGAAGCTACACAAACACAAGGAACCAAATGTCCAACACCTATTCTTCATAAAAACACTGGCACAGCCTGAGCTAGAAACCTGTTTACAGAATCTATTTAAGATTTACATTAACTCCTTGTTATACAACAGGGCATAAAACAGGATGTTTATTAATCAAGTAGCCTACCTATTGAACTGGGTGCCCTTTCACTCCTTCATAAAGGATAAATTTAAATACAATGATAGCTCAAAGGCTACAAGCTTTAGTCAAGTACACAACTTTAGAGAGAAAGATGGCAGGGAGTATGAAAACTTTGTCTCTGGTAGGTTCAGGCAACAAAGTAAGGAGACAGAAATTGCGATCGATAACAAAAAAAAATAAATCTGACATAGCCTTTGCCAGAAACCTTAGCACAAGATTAGTCAAAAATAAAAGTCTGCAGAAAATTTGTGGAGCTGGTTTCTAGCTGGTAAAGCCTAATTATATACATAGCACTAGGAAAAAACCCGAGTATCTAAAATTAGGATGTACCCTTAGATTTAAGAGGATAGTTATTCAAGAGTTACTATGCATAATTAATACTAATGCTCGAGCCTGTTGACAGATTGAATATGTTACCAAAAAAAAGGGTAAGAAAGTAAAGAATCTGAACCAATAATCTAAAATAGCAAGTACTGTATGGGATATGCAAAGTATCCTAATACTTGTGCTCTGCTAAGGATGGGGGTAATAGTATCACTTAAACTGATATTATTGCACCCCCCAAGTACTGCCCTTCTGTGTCTGGAACAATGACAAGTGTCTTCAGCTGAAAATGCCTTCCTCCTTGGAAAAATACCAACAGCAACTATTTTCTTCTAATGTGCTATTACTAATTCAATATAAAAGTTTAATCAATATTATTCAAACCGAAAATACGAATCCATCATGGGCATACTGTTCTTAATTATGACCTGGATGTCATCATCATTTTGCTCTATTCTTCATGATATCATTAAGAGCACACTAAGCTATTTTTACAGTATTCTAGTTTAATAAAATTAAATTATACAGCACTTACTTTTTTTCTGCCTAGTTACAGCATAAATTATAAGCTTAAAGAAAAAGTTTCAAAAGTTTGGTATCCCAGGCTAATAATCAAAGCCAGCACTCACAAATGGGAGCAGTATATCAGCACAAGCCACGTGCTATTATTCCATTTATCGACAAGGGTAGATGTCTAATGTTTAAATCCAAAAAGCTTTTTACACTGTTACCACAACTACATAGATTGTAAAGATTTTTGTTTAAGTTCAAAGAAACTAAAGCAGAAAGAAAGATCACACTCATAAAATGATGTCATTCTGAAAAAAATACAGGTAGAATCCTTGCAACCAAGAACATAACATTTTGATTAGAACAAACTGTTTTTTAAAAAAACCCCAAAACCAGATTAAGTTCCCTTTAAGATAAGGTTAAAACTGAACCTATGTGTCTGACCATAGAGATACAGTTTAGAAGGAAAAAAAAAAAAAAGCAACACATATTTACTGACAATCTTCAAAAGCACACTGAGTACCTTTCGATATATACTTTATATGCTAATCATAAGAGTTCCCTAGGTGTAAAAAGAAAAACAAAGTAAACACTGTTTAATATAATGATACAAATAGCAATCTAGTTGTGTAACATAAGCAATTACCAGCGTAGGTTCTAGAGCTGGTTACCTTCAGTTAAGTGTTTAAAACCTACTGTGAAGCAAAGTATCAAAAATATGGGAGTCTTCCAAGTTGTGAATATTACTTTGTTAGATACATAAAAACATCTGATATGACAAAAAAAAGACCATTTGCTGACCACTACTGAACTTTTTGTTCACTAATAAGAGCTGGGAAATATCTAGTTAACTTGACATGTGATGACTCAGCGGGATGTTTTGTCTTGCAGGGGGGATGGAAAAATGGAACAAAACTTGAGTAGGAAGAGAACAAGATACTGGTGTAAAGCTAAAGCCAACCTGCTTCCTCATCCTCATCATCCTCTTCCTCATCATCTGAACTTGATGACAAGGGAGCTGGTGCAGAGCTAGCTTGGTTATTAACATATCCACCATACTGCATGCCTGTGGAAAGCACAAACATAAGAGTCAGACAGACAGGAAAGATGAGAAACGGAAGTCACAAATCATTGCATTAAAAGTGAGAGAAATTAGCCTTCTAGAGAAAATCCCAACATGCAAGTAATTAAATCTACAACCCTAGACTACAGAACTATGGTTCATATATGACCATATGAGCAGTACAGCAAAAGTAGCTTTTAGTGGACCAGTTTTGCAGAGTATTAGTAGCACATGGAAGTTAGCAAGAAATTTTATACAATATGTGTGTGTACACGCATGTACGTCAGGAACTTAAACACACAAAGACTTTCTATATATCTGTATTTAGTGTAATGGAATACTTCTATAAGTTAATACATAGAAATGAGTTCCTTCCCAAATACATTTGAAATTGTGTTATGAAAACATTACTATTAAAACTTTTGCTTGGCACATCTGCCTCTTTTTAAGACAGTAATAATTCACATCAGAATTCTGAATGCTGTCAGAAATTAATGAAATATACTGCTGTTGCAACATATGAGTAGAAACACAGACCTCAGTTACACAGCCTGTGAAATTTGAGCTAGGTAAATCAGAAAACTTCATTACTTTTAAATGAGTGCCTAAATTCAGGCTCATAGACCCATATTTAAGCACTAAAAGCATCCACTTCTAAGACCTGATGACAATGCAACAATTGTTACCACTGTCACCTCCAAACCATAATCTCTCAAATTTTTTTCATAGTGGTTTGTTCGGGTATTTTTGTTCTGTTTTTTTTAACAATATCTACTCTAAACATATGTGAACAACACACAAAAGCAACACATACATACACCATTTTAAAACAGAGTAAAGCATGCAGCAACAGCTTATAATTAATTTCCTATATTATTCATTATTGATAAAATTTCAGCACCTCCAAGAAATCTTAAGTTTCTCTTGCCATGGGGCAGTGTTAGCAAGGACTTTAAACATCCTGGTAGTCATGCAGAAACATCCTAAATAAATGCAATTGAACACTGGTTCTCTCTTAGCATTCCAACGGATTGCTAGAGTAAGAAAATATCCTAATTCTTCAAAATTAATCAAAATTCTCCAGATTCTTGAGGGTCTAGGATTTTTTTCCCCTGCAGTAGCACTGTGGCACCATTACCCTTATTTCTTTTAGTGCTATAAAGTGCTACAGAAGTGTTCTATATTGTGCATTATCTGAAACTACCATAGTAATTAATAGTCCATCTTTATTTTATTTAAACTATAGGCTAAAAATGATGTTAGTTTCACGGCTTTTCTAAAAAAGGTTATCAAATGAACCCAAGAGGACCCCTTCAGTTTCACTTAGGAAAAAAAACAAAAGAACCAAGGCAAGGAATATCAACTCAAACAGCTGAAGAAAAGAAAACAACAAACAAACTAAAAAACCGGACCAAAACCATATCATAACATTTTTGAGAAGCTGAACGGTCAAACAGAGGCTAGGGTAAAAAAAGACTGACATCACTTTATTTACTGCATTAATATTACCACAATTCTAGTCAACCTTCTCCACAGTACAATGATGAAGGCAAAATCAAGCCAAGCACAACTGAGGAGGTGAAATGCTTCAGCTGCTCTATACAGCTAAAGCATAGAACTGGCTCAAGTGATTCATAGCCCCATCTTTCATGAAGGCTACTGGGTGCACTTGGTAAGGAGGAGGCAAGAAAATCATTCTCTGCACAAAACCAGACTACAACCAAGGAGACTACACCTTCTCTCAGGCCTGGGAGAGCTAAAGAGGAATAAAACAGAGCAACTATATTATTGTGAAGGAGAAAAAAACAACTTAAATTATTTAACATGCACGTAGAAAGGAAAAAAAAGTCAGGGTGACAAGAAGAGATGCAATGTAACACAGAGAACCAAATTAAAAGATGAGCACAGCGAGAGAGTGAAAAGACAGACCTCTGACAAATACCATGTGCCAGGGATAGGAGAATAAAGAAAGTAAATCTACCTCCGAAGGGCATGCCAGTGCAAAAATTCCAAGCATGGGCAGATGAGAGGAAAAGATTGAATCAGTTATTCTACTAATGCTACTTTGGAGTCTTAGTGTTTTTTTTTAAAACAAACTTGTGCTAAAAGTCCCCTTTTCCAGTCATTGGTCACATACATAAAGGATGCATGTGTTCAGAAAGAATATGGAAAAAGATTAAAAAATATACTAGTGATACAGAAGTTTAGCATTCATTAACTACGCCACTATGAATCCTCTGGAGGCAGGGCTGGTTTGACTCTTACCAGTCTTTTGAGTTTATTCTCATTGTCAGCTATACCACAAATTTCTGTCTTTAGAATACTCCTGCGTTGTACTAGCACAACTGTCCTGCCGCAAAAACAATCTGAGAACTCATCTGGCCCTAAAATAGCTCAGTTTAAAAAGTCAGTTCTGCTTAGTATCTTTTACAGAGTTGTTAATAATGTTAGACTCTCCCACTCTTCAAACTGCAAAAGCTTATTTAGAAATCATTGTTTATTTCGAGTGAGAATACTTCATAGGTCTAGTTCAAAACACAGCCATATAATTTAAGTTGTCAAAAATTTCCTGGACTGAAAATTTCTAAATCCTGCTACCAGTGCAGTTGTAACAATATTGCACTCAAAGACTTAATCCCGCCATAGTTTACAGACACCTAGAAATGTAGCTGGGACAAGAACTCATTTGCCTATGAAATAAGCCAATTATTTAGGTATTTTAAGTACAATCATGCATACCATGAAAGACTTTAAAACTTAAAGCGTACATTTTATGTGGCTTAAGTTTCATAATGGAGGCCCCACCAAGCACAAATATGAAATAATCACATGCAAAAGTAAACTATATTCTGAAATTCTGTAACTGGCTCTCTACCCATAACCTTCATATTTTCACTGAATGTATTACGGCATTAAGATCTTAATATTACAAATAGTAGTTCTTGCAAAATGAACCCTCCTCCTTTAAGTCTTTGCTTCAAATCATTTTCATTTACTCATCAGCTGCTCTCATCAACAAAAAAAACTAGAAGTCTACAAATAACATCCTGACAGGGGTCACATTTTCTAAGTTCATGTCTAGGATGCCATTTTCAAATAAATTCGTTTATTTGCATTACATTTGCATAGATATTTACATAAGATTAATTAGGCTTTAATACATTTTAAAGCGTTTGTCCTGTTAGAACATAGCCCATTATATAAATAGAATAGTTTAATTCTATATAGGAATGCCCACACAGGACTTTTAAAACAACAAAATCTACTTCAAAAATTAATTCAAACTGTTTTTCCAGTGCTTTCATGTGAGCAACCGTACTCTATAATAAAAGAAACTCATTTCGGTTAATCTCTGCATGAGAAACACATATGGAATTCTAACAACACAAACGTATATTCAGTAGATATGTTCTATTTTTTTCAGTAGGTTAACTTCTACAAATAAAGTTATCACACTTAATTGTTGATAAAAAGGTAATGCGAGAGTTCATAGAAACATACACGTGTGATACGCACATGGATTCATTACTGATTATATTAATGCAAATACAGCTAGATTGATCCAAACTTCTGACAACTTATCTTTATATTCCTGACAGAATTATATTGTTGGTTTTAAAGTGTGCTCATTCAGCAGTGTATTACAATAGCCTTCACTGGTGTGGAAGTATTTGAATTTAGTGAAGGGGTCAGCAGCGACCACACTGATGTGCATTTAATGTACCAACTGCTTGCACATTATACAGCAATCACTGCAAGAACATATACACTACACATCAAGGTGAGCACAGTTAAACAGGTAAAATATTTTTTTCATTAGAAATATTTATATTTCTTTGTAAGATGAAGCTACAGGGTTTTGCTAGCAAGTACACCTACAGTACAAATTCTACTCAGTATCAAAGTCAACTACAATATCGTAAAAGAAGTGGGCATGTTTCCAAAAACTCCTTTTCCTTAAATAGTACATAGGACTCAATTTCCTTAAATAGTACATAGGACTTTATAGCAATGAAGAATTATTTTTTTTGCCCATAAGATAAACAGAGTTGATTCACAGACAACTTATTTTACATTCTCTGCTCCACTAGGAAAAGAAGGAAATAAGGGAAATATTCATATCACACTGTTCTGGACAAAATTAATGCCTACTTCCACCACACACACTGAATTCTTTTTCTGCAAGAATTGAAAATTCTGACATTATCAGGATACAAACACAGCCAACCCCCCTCCCCAAACACCACCACAGTGCAGTACATTAGTTTTGGAATACTAGATACAGAAACAGTCAAGAGGCAAGTCAAAACATCAGCACAGAACTAGCATGGCTGAAGAAGGCTCAGGACCCAACTGATTCTCTGTCAAGAGGCTACCAACATCATAACAGGAAGGAGCTTATACAAGAATTCCCCCGTTCTCCCACAAGAACTCTTACAGCAGCTTTCCACGGGAGCTTACAGTTAGGGAACAAGAAAACAATTCTATCAGTTTGAATTTAATGCTTAAACTTGCTCTGTTTCCCAGTGCAAATCTGTTTTTTTCAATAGAGACTGATTACAAAAGCTACTTGAAAGACCTTCTTCCACAAAATTAAAATAGTGAGCAGCTTCTTAGAAAAACAAGGGAAATTAAAGAAGGGCTTTTTGAGGAAGAGACATTTAAGACTGCCAACAAGACAAACAAGCCGAAGATGATATATGGCCAAAGGAAAACAAATAGAAGAACTAAGAGAAGCTCGAACCAAGGTGGTATAAAACAAGAATGCTAAGGAAGCCCGATGAGATGCAAGAGATGTACTCCAGACAGAAAAACCCAGAAGAGCATCAGTAAAGCTTCCAGCATTCATGTGCACATGTGGAACAGGGCACAAGTCTGTACTCTAATCTCCCATTCCCTTTTAGTACCTTCCTGAAGGGCCAACTCCGATGACTGTGTAACAGAAGGTGAAGATCGTGGCTGTGAGGAAAGGCTTGGGGCAGGTGTCCTTACTGATGAGATTACAGCAGAGGAAGCAGACGTTCCAGCCACAGGCTTGGTAAAGGGAACGCTCTGGCTCATGGAATGCATGGGCTGTGAAGAATGAACGCCACCTGAAAACACAAGCAGAAACGCTTTGTTTGTATTTGCACAGACGATTATACAACATAATCATATCTGTCTGCACAGTAACTACAAAAACAGTACAGTACTTCAAAGACAGATGTCTTCAAACAAATGTATACAGAAAATTTGGGTTTTTTTTTTAAATTAAATGCCTATAATGTTAAAACTCTGTTAAAATGAACAACTTGCTCTGATAACTAACAACAAAAAGGAAAGCATGATGCAGTAAGAACAAGATTAAGCAGAAGCTAAATTGATACATTTTTGATCCATCCCCAGAACTCCGTGCTCTCACGGGTTCCTCTTCCCATACAGGGGCAATGCAGTCCATGTGCGATAGCTCCCTCTCAATATTTCTCCCACAGACAGGAAACCTGGAAGTTAGCTGTGCAGCAGACCAATATTCTGCTCCCCTCACAGGGCTGGCACTTTGCAATTTTGGTACTCAATTATGAGACCCATATTCCAACCAATCTGTTTCAATCAATTCTGAGTATTCCACAGAACTTCTGATGTGTTTTAAACATCTGGACTAGATATAATCTGCTTAAAAAAAAAAAATCAGATTAGTGCTATGAGAGATTTAATACAGTCTAGCTGAAATTCCTATCAGATAAGGGCAATATAACTTCAATTAAGTTAGCTTTTAAGATGTTTATAAGTTGAAAAAATTCATCATACTATGATTTTTTCTAAAAAACCCCTGATTGATAAAGCTGTTAAAAATAAAAGAAATGGTTTGAACAATACTATTTAGTAAACAAACACAGAAACTAAGCAAGAACAAAACTCACTGTTTGTACTAGTAGACTACTTAAGTTACAGAAATTACTAGAGGATGCACATGTAATAGTAACTTTGCTTCCTCTTCATATACAGCAGCGTAGTTCACACAGTCCCTGACTTCTTCTTAAATAATGGAGTTGGTGTCTGAAACAACTTTATAGAGAAGAGGTGGCTTAAAATGATCCTTCTGTTTTCCAGTTCACCATCAAAATTAACAGCGTACATTTTCACCACCTTAACGGAGCTTTTATTTATTAGTTTTCAAATACAATGTAGAGCGTACATACAGCTTTTTCACAACCATTATCAGAATATGTATTCCTCCAAAGTACATGCATGCAGCATTTCCTATTGCTAGGTACTTGCTAGAACCTCTGCTTCTACACATGATGTCTTGTAGACTCCCCACAGAAGCATCAGGACCGGTCAGCAGAAACGTTCTTGTCAGGGTAGGTACACAGTTTCCTCAAGCAAGATATGCAAGTACTTTGCAACATTAATATGCTTACCCAGGTTTTGAGGCAAAGGAGAGTTGTTTAAGGGGTTATGTATTTTCAACACTTCAAGTGAATACAGCAATGCCTGCAGCAATGAGCATTGCTGCTGAGTGTCACAGTTACATGTTGAAAGCCAAAACCAATTTACACCTGGATTAACTGAAGATGTAATACGTTCCTGCCAAGTACTAATACCTATTCTCAAACAAAAATTATCCAAAATATCATTGAAAACTACGTGGATCCTTTACATGTATTAAAAAACCATATTTTAATATTTTTTTTTGTACAAAAATCCAACCTGCCGTATTATATGTTAAATTTTATTTGGTGACTCTGGAAAGCTTTCGAAAGCAGTAAGTAACCAAGACCAAAGGAAACATCTGGACAAAGTTCACCTTGAAAAATACATAAGGAGTAACTATCATGACGATATAATCTAATAGCATAATTATCGTAACTTTAGATTTTAATTTTTTTCTTCCTTCTGGCCAATAAAGAGGTTGCATTCTGTCATATAAGTACTGATCAATATAGAATGGCGTATTTTAGCTGAACACAAAGCTGGCCTGACTACCAGTTCAGAGTACAAGTTTCTCATCAGTTTATCCAGGACAAGCCATATAGCCCACCCAACATTCCCACAAATTGATGTCATGAGAAGCCAAGTATTTTGGTTACAAAAGCCATGTATGAATAGAGATCTACAGCTAAAAGGTATGTAAAAGGAAGAATCCACAGAGCTGTGCAAATCAGCAGTGTAATTCATCAATTTTCCTATACGCTACCACTTCAAGTTTTTATTTAGTCTCCAACTTGAGACCTACGGGCAGTAGTTAAGTGGTATCACCACAGTATCTTCCCAAGTTTTCAGAAGAGATGCAAAAAAAAAAAAATAAAAAAAAAATCACTTTTGAGTTCTACAGCTGTGATCTTGATCTCCTGCCCTCCCAATCTCCCTTGCTTGCAACTTCACATGCAACTTCTACCAAGAGATTTATCACCCCCCTGCAGCTTGGTTTCCAATAGCATGCTATCTCGCTGACTTTCTGTATCTTGGGCGCTGTCCTTCCTCTTTTTCCAACCACACCTATATTAGCAGATTTACAGGATTATAGACTACATTTGTACAGAACTGGGGCAGCAAGGACTTTAAATCCTGATCTGACATAAGGGGAAGTAGGTGCACGAGATAAAGAAATTAAGGTGTCTCCTGCTCAAGCAGACTGTCTACGATTACAGGACAGCAGATATGACCCAGGAAGCAAAGAAACCTCTACTATATACCCAGAGAAGGAGTTCTCTGTCCTACTTTCCCCAGAGAGGAGTCCAGTAGAATTTGGGCAGTCCGGCTGACATCCATATTGACTGGAAAGAACTGAGAAAAATCAGAGTGCGACAATCTCAGCTAAAACATGCTGGAAAAACATTAAGGAAAGCTACTGACCTAGAAAGACAAAAAGCCCGAAATAATACAAAGTGTGTTATTCACACAGCACACACTGTTTCTGGATAGATTCATACCAACACTGTTCTGCTGAAATATAGAATTCAAACCTAGAAGAAGGCTTTTCTGCTACATGATGGTAGTTTAAACCAGCAAGCAGAAAAATCTCAAATAAAATATTTCTCTTCTACTTTATTTATACTTCCCAAAGCAAAGAAAATTACTCTCACTAGACACTATTAATCAGAACAAGTCAACTCCTAGCATAAGTTTCCTCTTAAATTTCTTCCAGTGAAAACTCAGCAAGCTTCACTAAAAATACTTCAGTCATTTCAGACAGTGGCTGCTGAAGTTGTATAAAAATGGTCTGTTGCAGTTCTAAGTCCTTAGTACGAGACACAGAGCAACTCACGGGTTTGATCCTAACAGATTCAGCATTTTGGAGGCTTTCCAAGGCCCTACACAAATTGTTTTCTTTAAAAATCTAATTGTAAGTCCAATGCTTAGAACTTTTCTGATTCAAGCAAAAAATTACTAAGCTTCTGAAAAGCTCATGCCAGCCTATGTTTTCTGAGTAAGTCCTGCTTAAATCCACAGATTTTATTAAAAACACAGCATTCTTGTATATAAAGAATGTTTCATTTTCATCCCAACTTTCAGTGTTCACTGACTATACAAAACTGCTACTTAAAAATATATTAAGACAGTAGTATCCCAAGTGACAGTCTAAGATTTGTTTATTTATAATTTAAGGATTGTAAGGAGTCTTTCATAGAAAGCACACTTAGGAATTTCAGTATATCTTAAATTTTCTTTCAATAAATTTTGCTAAAAAACTATACACAGAACAGACTGCAACTGTTTTCTATCATCATTTCCTTCCTGGAGAACAGCAGGGAGGATGAAATATTCAGAAAAATTCCTTCTTTCAAATCATTCACCATTTCCTTAAATTCCTTGTGTGTTGTACTCAGATACTTTCCAACGACATACAAGAACTGGCAAATAATTTTCAAGATCCAAATCCATTTTTTAAGGGCTGCAAACAATTAGGATACTCTGTATATAATCACTCTATGCAAGAACAGTAAGACTGCACTGGAAAACTTAGAAAGCACATCAACATCTCAAAAAGTAATCAATTATCCTAGGATTAAACAATTATTTACCATCTTTCATTAGCCTTCAATCACTCCCTTAAGAGGAGCACTGAACGGTTCAGAAATAAGACTATCAATTGCTCACAGTGCTCTTGTCGATCTGGTCAGCTCCACCGTTTCACCTTTTAAAACAGTTGTTCCTTATAAAAAAATACCGTTATGAACAAAACAGATTTCAAGACACCACCAAAGGAAATAAAATTAACAGACATCCAAATCAAAAAATCCTGCTAATAAAACAGTAACAGTCTGAACAAACACCAAGTCATTTTTATGTGACTGCTGCAAACTTACTGTTCTGGAATGATACGTGCATTCTGTCAAGTTCAGCTGTAGATTCTATGCTCAGCGGAATCACTTTTTTTGGCCAGAGTTTTAAACCCTTAGTTCTTGAAAGAATGTATTTTTAGGCTCAACTCTGAAACGTCATTATCTTCAGGAGTTTTTTAAGGAGCTCCCTATTTTTCTTATTTTAAGCAGTAAGCTTAGAATGCTTTATGCTTATGAAATATTATAGAAAAATCACACAGAGCACCTCATAAAGACAGAATTAAAATCTACTAATATTCAAAATACAAAAAACGAGCTCAAGGATGACACCCTAAATCCTAGTCTTAGTGGGGGATGAGAGGGCAGGAAAAAGCAATATTGAAACCAAAGTCAACTTCGGTATGGATTGAATGACCTTGATTTAAGCTTTGCTGGTTTTCCCAGGCAAAGCTTCACCATCATCAAAACCGTGTTCTTTCATAAGTCCTTGGTTTTAGAAAAACTCAGCTACAAGGATTCCTAAAACAATTCCAGTGTGGAAATATAATCTGAAATACCTGGCATAAAAAAGGAAACCGTCTATAGTTCTTTAATACCTGCCTCAGCAGAAAATCGTGAGTCTTGCATAGCTTACAAGTCAAAAGCGCACAAAGTCAGAAAATTACCAGTATAGAAAGAAGACCAAAAGTTTCCTGCACAAGCTATCGCTCTCTTGAGAGGGAGAGTAAGATGCTTCAACATGGATGCACTTCCACAACTCTGATCTCTTCCATTCCTCCTACCAAGTACTGCCCACTCTATGAACCTGTACTGTGTTTTCCTGTGAAGCAGAAGCTGCAGCTACTGGCAGTGGTTGAGTGTACTTCACCTCAGCTGGCACCCTCACAATTTCATTCTCTATAGCTACATCCATGCTAAAACCAACATGTGTTTGCTTACAAACACCAGCTAAAATGACTAAAATTGCTTACTTAAACACATACTATACACTCCTTCAGAACTGCATGACAAAATTCCCTTCCAAGGCTGCTCACGTTAAAAAAACAACACGGAAACCAATAAACTCAAAACATGCCCCAAATAGTGTATCTTTCTGTATCTCTCGGTAGAAATCTGTCTGTAACACGATTAGCTGCTACTGTGAGGACTGTGTTAACCAAATGTAAAAAGCTTCAAAATTACAATACAGAACTTCACATAGTGAACAAGTACAAACCACCAAAAAGGATGTGATTTCTGACATTTCCCAGACACACCTGATTGTTCACTACCCTTCAAGTTGACACTGTACCTGTATTTATTTGGTTGTTTACTTTAGTAACTGATCCAGTGAGATTCCTGGAGAGGTCGTCTTGACCGCACTGAGCAGACGAAACAGTTGCTAACGTTGTACTGTATCCCACGGGACCATGCTGCTGAAGCGAATGAGGTACAGATGTACTCTGGCTAGAAAACGTCTTTGTCTCTTTGAACTGTCCAATAGCAGGTAGGCTCTGAGAGGTAAATTCTTGCCCATACACACTGCCAGCAGCCATAGGAGGATAGGAAACATTAGGATACATGGCACTAGAAACCACAGGCATGGTGTAGCAATCAGAATTAAGGGGAAATCCCTGAGATGTAATCGAAGAGCTGACAGAAGTGCTGTAGTGATCACCAAACATCAAATATGACTGCTGAGCACTTGTATGCAAGTAGGACACAGATGATACTGCTCCTTGAATAGGTCCTTCAGCTGGCCCCACCGTATGGGGAGGGGTTTTGTTATACAATTGCTGTGACTCCTGTGTATTCAACACACTGGTACCCACAGAAGATGTCATAACATTTTGTGCTGGTGTTGAATAGTAAGCAGGGTAGTAACTTGCTCGATACTGATTATCCAAATGTGAAGCAGCAGCAGCTTTATTGGGCACTTGGGAATAGTCCTCTGAGGGCGCACTGTAGTTTGGAGGATGCGAGCCATAGCCAGAGGGGAACGGCATCTGACTCTGCACAGGACCTGAAACAAAGAGAAAATGTCACACGTATTAGAGGTGCATCTGCCAGTAGTGCCAATTAATTGGTTTCTTCTTTTTGTTTTCTGTCACTATTTTTGAGGTAAACTTCCATCAGCATAAAGAGAATAAATGAAGTATAACCCATGCAAAATACAGTATTTGAAGTAATTTGCAAACACACACAGAAGTAACAGAAAAATAGATTGCTTCCATTATCAAGAGGTTTCCATGCCAAGACTGTATGTCCTACATTTGTATTTGAATACTTTTAAGAGTTTTTAGGAGGTTAATATTCAAAGAAATAGCGAGCAATAGTAAGCACCAAACATGTTTCTAAGTGTCCAAATACAACAGTATGCCTTAACGAAAGCGAGTGAATGCAGAAAACAAAAGTTTCAGTCAAAACCAACATGCCAATACATAAAAATGTAGGTATCCTCAGTATCTGATCAAGGCAAAGCTCTACAGGGCAGTTATTTTTGTCTTCTATCTTCTTTTGTATTATGCTTTTACAAAACCCGTCATTTTTATGAAACTATGAAGTATCTGACAAGGCACTTTATTCCTATTTACTGTCTGATACTTACATTATGTACAAGAGATGTTGGTATTAGAGAAATTGACCTCTGCAGTCACTGTAACTGGCTTGGCAACAACTGGTCCAGCAAGGGTCAAGCAAGTACTTGTTTGCTAGAGACCAAATGTTAACTATTACCAAGCTGTTTTTTTTTTTTAATGCCAGCTGATCAATGGTAAATCTGAAAGTTCTTCCAGTTCTTTTCCTGAGCTCTATTTTTATTTTCTAATAAATCACAAATGCATTTCCCTGGATAACTTCCTTTTAAGATTACCACATCCTACCGCTTACCTCACATTGAATGACTCCGGTGCTGTTTCCCAGCTCTTGGTGAACAGAAACACAAGCGCAACACTAGGCCACTCGCAAACTAAACAGCAGTTGCGATAATACCAAATCATTGATTTCCCCCTTACACTTTCAATTATTACAAAACATCCAGTTTTAAAATTCTGAAAAGTCACTGTTCTCCAAGTAACATCTAGATGTTCTACGATTAACTTGCAGTGCAATTTTAACAATGAATTTGTTAACAGAATCCTGTAAGCAAAGAACATAATGTTCAAAACTGCTTTCTGATAAAAATTAAAAATGCCTTTTCATAATTGACAATCCAGAAAAGTTGAGCAGAAGAGAAAGGACCTAAAAAATGAACAACAGTAACTTGGACAGCCAGAAAGGCACTTTGGGAAAGTCTAAGGAGCTTAAAAAAAATCACATCCTGAGTTTTGAGAAGAATATGTAATTATGTTTCTGATTCACTCTTTTCTTGAAAAAGTGGGAGCTACTTCATAGAGCTCTGTGGTTTATTCTCCTTTAAAGGAAAACGATTTTGAGTTACCAAGTCATTAACAGCTACATGAACTTTGGCAGACTTGTGAACTGCTTTTTTAAAGTCTGAATGAGCACACTCAGAAGTACACTAACAATTTACGTCTGTCAAGGCTTACTGCTTTAAGCAGTTATATCACATAAGACTGCAATAAAAAAATGTTTTCTCTTAAGAGTCTGTACCTTCGTTCTACTAAAATGCACAGAATAAACTAACTGAGCAGGTATAATTTAGAAATTAGTTTAGGAGCACCTAACTTCTAACTAAAATCTTGCACATTACATCATCTGCTGCGAAGTCCTGCAGTATTCAGCTCTGGCTCAAAAGTACACACCATAAACAAAGACCACAAAATCACCAACACAAACACACAAAAAAATCAGTCTCTACATTACAGAATGCCCAAGTCACCTTTATTCACATTTTAAAGAAGAGACATCTGTAAGTTTAAAACTACACACGAGCACACAAAAGTATAAGTACCATGAGGATCTCACCATAACACACCTGACACCTGAAAAATTATGCTTTTGATTTCAAGCTTCTGCTGCTTTAAAAGCAAGTTTTACGATTGCAGATGAAAGACTATTCCCATTAGCTAAAGTAAGTTCTTTGTCCATTTGTTGATAAAGAAAGTGAGTAGAACGTAGTTTTTGTACTGCAACTAGTAGCTAAAGCCACTAATGACGACTAGATAATTGGACAGTTTTCCACACTGGAAATCTCCTTCATTTTGAAATCTGGTTAACTGCACAATCTGTTCTGATGTCTCAGGTACTACCTTCCTCCCAAACCACGTGACAAACCTCTCAAAAAACTCTCAGTGAGAGGATCTGAAAACCTTAGCTACACACCAAAGCCATACTGCTAAAACTCTGTCTCTATAATGAAAGCAATGAACTTTTCCTTCCAGAAAAATGAATACTTATAATGCTTTAATGTATAACTACACAGACATTACCAGATGAACCTCAAGAGACTTATGTTTTAAGGGGGAAAAAGCCATCACACACAAAAAAAAAAAAAAAAAGAAAAAGAAAAAGCTTCACTAAGCCTTTACCACTATGTGAAAGAACAAAGCTTTGCTTGCTAATGTCATGTTTGTTTCAATTTTATGTCCATGCATTC
This sequence comes from Apaloderma vittatum, assembly GCF_000703405.1. Taxonomy (NCBI): domain Eukaryota; kingdom Metazoa; phylum Chordata; class Aves; order Trogoniformes; family Trogonidae; genus Apaloderma; species Apaloderma vittatum. The sequence continues at coordinate 56,629 of NW_009692699.1, forward strand.
TCTCACCTGAATAATTAAGCCATCTGCCACACATCTCACCTACACATAGCCTATGTACCCTATGACACCACCTTCCTTTCTAGTCAAGAACACCTGTTCTCTGAAACTTTTACCATCCCTTTACTCACCACAGCTCCCTCACCTATCCCTTACAGGATGGAAAGAGGGCAGCACTATGTTGCCTTAATTGCTGGCAAACAAGCCAGCAAATCAAGCTACGCTGAACTCTCATAATGTCTCAGTCACAGAATTTACATCTAGGTCCTTCATTCACTCAGCTTCAAATTTTCACAAAATATTCAGGACTTTTGTACCTTTCAGATCCCCATCCTCTTTAGCAAATGTAACAAAACTATCCAAAAGATCCTAAAGTCTGAGGAGGGGATGGGAAACAAGGCTAAATAACATCACAATGTGAATTATGGTACCAAAATGCTAGTAAAGATATAAATGCTAATCTTACAAAACAGTTATAGACAACACGGAACAAAAATTTTCTGGAGAACCACAAAGATTCAACAAAATTATCCTCTCAACACTACATTTCAGTACATTAGATTATTAGCACTCAAGTCATCCATTGCTACTAGAAGAATCATCTTTTAGTCCTGATTTAACAAGCTACACTTTATTATGCTGAAATTACAAAACATATAATTTTCCACTTAGTTACAAAGCCACCTGTAAAACTACTACAATAAAAGCTTTCTGAGCTCAGACTTATGAACCAACATTCCAAACAAGGGCCATTTTAAAAAAAAAACCAATTTCAATATAGCATCCGAGAGCATGGTAAGAGAGAAAGAAAAGAAGAAATACAAGAAGGTTTTTTTCATTTTTTTAAAAAACGATGCAACTTAAGTTATACTAAAACTAAAGTCACCAAGGGTCTCAAATGACCCTGGTCACTGGGCCTGGCAAAACTTTTTAAAAAACAGGCCAAACATATTTTTTAATTATCACTGTACATGCAACAGGTTGCATGCCTTCTGCAAAATACCAGCCCTTCTTTCATCATATTCCAGTGAAAATCTACAATTTAATTACCTTCCTTCTCATTTAATTCAGTGACTTTTGCATTATCTGCAAGCTGAGTCAAAGCTTACTTTATAGGCATGCAAAATTTTCTTAAGTAAAAAATTTTTGTACGTAAAAAGTTTTTGTACATCAGTACCCTGCATGCTGATCCATGCAGAAAACACAACTGGGTCCAACATAGGCTGGCCACAAAATAAAAGCATTTAATAGTAGGAGCTAAAACTCTATGCAAGGAAGAGGCCCAACTTAGACACTAAACTGTCATTAGGTGGGGATGAAAATGATACAGGCATTCCAAAATGCTAATGATGGGTATTAATAAAGAACTGATTTTATAGTGCACCTATTTAAAACTGAGGAACCATCCACCAATTATTTTAATTCATAGCACAGTTAGTCTCAACGCCTCTCCATCTGAAAAGCAACTCGGTATTTTGTGACTTCGAACTACTTTACCTTTGTTTTCCTGTGACCCACATTCCAGCGGTCCAATCTTGTTTATTCGACTCACACCCCAAGATCGAGCTGTGCGACTGCCTACCCACCAACTGCTTCTAAGATCATGACCAGTTACGAAGTAAGCAAGTACTCTCCTCTACAATTCGGGGGTTCCTGCCCGTACTCAGGCGCATCAGCCCGAGCCCAGGCCTGGAGGTGCCCTGGCCTCCAGACCATTCCCCAAACGCCACGACACGGGCGCCGTGACACGGACCAGATCCCAATTTGCGGGAGAAGGGGATACCCTCCCTCTCCCCCTCCCTCCTTTCGTGAGGCTGGGAGAGATGGCGCCTCTTTTTTTT
>NW_009692700.1:0-709 GCF_000703405.1 Apaloderma vittatum
TCAGGGAATGCAGCCATGATGTCAGCCAGGTCTCACTTGTTGCATCAAGTCGTGAAGATGTTGAACATCTTCAAGGCAGTGCTGCCGGCACAGCCAGCGGTACAATGTAGGGAATCAGCATAAGGAGGCTGCTCCGTGTGTGTTGATATCAACTGACCTTTTACAGCCAGAGGAGCTGATGGGGACAGGAGCAGAACAAGGGAGAGCTCTGTCCTCAGCCACACAGCTGGAGAAGGAGAAGCAGAATCTGGATCAAGGAGACAGACTTGAAGTTAAGTACTCATGAGTCTTGCAGAGCCATCATCCATTGTCACCTGCACTGATGTAAGGTGGCTGCTCCATGTTGTTTGTTGATATTATTTTGCCTTTTACAGCCGCAGGAGCTGACGGGGGCAGGAACAGAACAAGGGAGAGTCCTGTCTTCAGTCACACAGCTGGAGAACCTGCAGCTGCTACGCGGACACAAACGTGAAGTTAAAGACCCATGATTCTGGCAGAGCTATCATCAGGCATCACCTCTAGTGATGTAACGTGGTTACTTCATGTTGTTTATTGATATTATCTTGCTTTTTACAGCCACAGGACGTGACGGGGACAGGAGTAGAGCATGGGAGATTCCTGTCCTCAGCCACACAGCTGGAGAATCAGCACCTGCCCCAAGGACCCGAACATGAAGTTAAGGACCCATGAGTCTGGCAGAGCCCTCATA
>NW_009692700.1:1039-38059 GCF_000703405.1 Apaloderma vittatum
CCACGGAGACCAACACATCCATGTCCAGACCTAATCAGGAGTGACACCATTGTCGTGAAACAGGAGAGTCTGATCTTCATGCCTCCACTTGGGAATGAATTTCTGATGGGTTGTGCCATACAAAGGAAGAACAGTGTAGACGATGGCTGTTCTTCATTTCTGTTCATGGATATAGTTTGAAAACAATTCATTATGGAGGCTGTCCCTGAGCAGAAAGGAGTCCCATGTTGTTTGTTGATATTATCTTGCTTTTTACAGCCACAGAACCTGACGGGGTCAGGAGCAGTCCAAGGGAGAGCCCTGTCCTCAGCCACACAGCTGGAAAGTCAGCACCTGCTTCAGGAACATGGATTTGATGTTAAGAATTGAAGAGTCTGGCAGCGGCCTCAGTTTTGTTTGCAGCACCACATTCGCACCAGGCATCATCTGCCCTGGAGGACCAGGCCATGATTGCCCTCTTTTGCTATCACTCTTGACGTGACAGCTTGAATCCAGCTTCATTTTTGAGTCCCTCACAACCAGAAGGACTTTGTGGTGTGTGAGGCGTAGAACCTAATTTTAATTGAAATTGTGTCTTGATATCACCTGCCTAGTAGCGAAGGAGTGCTGGCAAGTTCTGCCTAGCAACTGGTGAGGACTGGAGCAAATTGGGATCGCAGGTTCTGCCTGGTAACCTCGAGTGGGCCAGGGTAACCCCGAGTCCTGCCCGGGCACCTCGACTCTCCTGTGCACGATCAGAGAGAAAGCTCATCCCAAGGACAGGCTGAGGAAGGCTCCAGAGAGCACTGATAGCACCAGCCCCCATAAACCACTGCGATATGCACATGTACATTGTGCCTAAGCAGAGGATGTGGACTAAGTGATCCAAGGAATATGAGAATGAGTTATTGGAAACAGCCCAGAGAACAAGGAAAAGGGCCCAGACATTAAGCCGTTTCTGGATCCTTCTCCCCCAGCAACTCAGCTGCAGCAAGGATCGACAGGACACCGCGGGATCCACGGTCATGGCTATCTTCTGTGAATCTGGCCACCTCCCTGTGCAACCTGCTCTGGGTAATCCTACTTTGGCAGGAGGCGTGGACTGGATGATCTCCAGAGGTCCTTTCCAACCCTGAACATTCTGTGATTCCTGCAAAAGAGCATGCAGGAGCCTTGTCCATGCTCTCTCAGCTCTCCAGCCAGGAGAGGCAACCTGTCTGGGCCTTGCCCCACAGCATCTCACAGACTGCAATGAACCCTTTCATTCCCACCAAGACATGAAAAGGCCTGGAAGGACAAAGTAAATTGATTCTGTGTATGGTTTTAGTAATCCGAGGTTTGGTTCTGAAGCTCTGTTTTTAGCAGGACTTTGGATTCTTGCCTTGTTTGCGTCACAGTTCGCAGCGTTAGCGTGGATAATTAAGAGTTCTGCTCTGTTGGCTGATTGTTACATTCACACATTTCCCACAGATGTTTTCCCTTCCACTTTAGCCCATTGCACTGTCTGGCTCTGAAAAAGGGGATGTTGAGTTTGAGTTCAAATCACCTGATCCTCAGGACACCCCCAAGAACTTGTGCATTGAGGTTTATTCTTTCTCCTTGAGCTCAGCTCCCATTGGGATCATTTTTCTGCAGAGATTTGCTGGCTCTCAGCCCTAATCCACTTCCCTACAGATGGTCCCTAGGCTGATTGGAGAAGACTTGACTCTGGGGTGACCTGCTAGCGGCCTTCCAGTACATGGAAGGGCCTACAGGGAAGCTGGAGAAGGGATTTTTACAAGGGACTGTAGTCATAGGACAAGAGGCAATGGCCTGAAACTGCAAGAGGGTAGATTTAAGTCAGACATAAGGAAGAAATTCTTCACCATGAGAGTGGTGAGGCACTGGCACAGGTTACCCAAGGAGGTTGTGGCAGCCCCATCCCTGGAAGGGTTCAAGGCCAGGTTGGACGGGGCTTGGAGCAACCTGGGCTGGGTGGAGAGAGGTGTCCCTGCCCACAGCAGAGGGGTTGGAACTAGATGATCTTCAAGGTCCCTTCCAACCTTAACCGTTCTATAATTCTATGATTCCAAAGGTTGGGATAAAGTGGAGCAGCTCTGCCTTGAGTGGACGAGTTCAGACTTGAGCTTCCGAGGTTCAGCTCTGCTCCTGTCTGCGCTCACTGCACTAACCAAGACTTGGCCAGGAAGCACCAGCAACCAAGCAGCAAATGATCCGTCACTGCGTGGCCAGTGCTTGGCTGGGATCTTCAGCTTGATTTTGGATACCTGAAGGCAGAAACCAAAACCACCCTCAGTCACAATGTCAGTCAATCCCATCTTGCACTGCCATGAGACAGGTCAATGTCCCAACATGCAAGTCTTTTTAGCCTCGTCATGGTGATTAATGAAGACAATCATCCTGGTGAGGCTGTATACTCCTCAGGCACCTCTGATTCCTATCTCACCACCTGGGCGCTTGACAAATCCTCAGGCACTCTTTGAAGTTTGATGGTAGACTTGTGCAGAGATCTCAGCCTTATCTTCATCTTCTGCTGGCATTACTTGGATCCTGAAGAAAGGGTTGGTCTCTGCTGGACCTGCAGAGAAGAGATTCACCACAACCTTTTCCTCCTGCATGCTCAGACAGTTTTTCTGCTTGGGTTTTGTCATCTGCCGATGCATTTTCCTTCTCCTCTGTTGCCAGGATCCATACACAAATTACACCTAGGCTTCTGTGGGCAGTGTTCATAACTGCCAAAACCAATGTAGACTTCCTCTAGGAAAACAAAAGTCATTAAAGTTAATAACCTGCCAGGAACTCATGATACAGTGAATCAGCATTTAGAATCAGATCTCACTGGCTCTCTACAGCCTGGCCCTGTAGGGCTTTGAAGCTGGCAGAAACAAGTTTCAAATAATTGTGTGTTCATGCTTGGATTTTAATTATATCCACATGCAGAAGCTGTCTGACATTTTCTGAGCATTTCTCTTAAAGACATGAGTTTGAGAGAACGACAACATCCAAGGGAGGCAGTGAGTGAATTATACATTTTACTCCATCCATCCATCCATCCATCCATCCATTCATCCATCCATTCATCCACCCAGGACCTTAGATATAAATCATGTTTGAATTTCAAGACTCTTTCTCTGTCTCTATTAGAACCAGCTCACCCCAGCCTAGTAAATCCTGTATAAAGGCAACAGGAGCAAAGCCAGACCTGACCTGCAAAGTCTGTAGCAAGTTCCCAGACAGCTGCTCTGTAAATCAGAGGACTTGTGTGATCCTATAAATCAAGACCCCAATTAGGGTCAGAAGCTGCACAGGCTACACAAAGGAATGCCCAGGTCTGCTCGGATCGTCGGGCTCCACCGGGAAGAAAGCCAGAGTTTCTCTCCACAGTAAATTGCAAATTACTGGGCTCATCATCTCAGAGGAGTCCAGCACTGAACAAAATTAATCCTGATCTTTTAGGGATTCTGCTCTCACCTGATCTAGACATCTGAGTCTAGACGAGGAAGAAAAAGAGTTGAGTTGACAGATTTTTTATCTTGTAACGATTCTACTTGGAAGCAGCTCAGAGCTTTGCAACAGAACAAGAAACCTCAGTGGATTAGAGGTCAGAGAGCAGGTGAAGGGGGTCAGCCATGTGAAACAAAAGTAGTTTATCCACTTTTCTGAGGCCCAGTAACCACGCTGATCCTTAAACTATAGAATCATAGACTGGCCTAGGCTGGAAGGGACCTTAGAGATCATTTAATCCAACCTCCCTGTCATGGGCAGGGACGCGTCTCAACTAGATCACGCGACACATGGGGACCTGCGACCCGGTTGTTATCAGCACCATGCTCTAACCGACTGAGCTAACTGGCCCCCTATAATAGTGTCCACACTAGTATCAGCCACCCAAGAATCTCAGCATGCTTTGACACACAGCAAGTCACTGCGATGTGACCCCCTTGCCCGCCAGATAAAAAAAGGCTGGTTCATTTGAAGCCAAGAAAATGAGAATACTACAGGATCAAGCCAACTTCAGCCATGTTCTCATCCGCTCAGCAAACAAACACAGCACATCGCTCTCACAGCACTGTTTCTCTGTAAGGCACCAAACGCTTCTGTGAACTTCATCCGTCGGAAGGCACAGGATGGACGCCGGGCACAACCCAGGAGGACACAGACAAGCAGAGATGCTGGTGTTCCAGTGGAGGAGGGAATATGCAGCAGGACCTGATATGCACAACCCCTGAGCAGGCATGGCTGGCGGCTGATCCGGGGAGACCTTATCACTGCCTTCCAGTCCCAAGGACACCTGAAGGCAGGCTGGGGAGGGACTTTTTAAAAGAGTGTCCAGCGATAGGACAAGGGGAAATGGGTTTAAGTTAAAAGAAAATAGGTTTAGATTGGATCTTTGGAAAAAATTTTTCAGTATGAGGGTGGCCAGACTCTGGACTAGATTGCCCAGAGAGGCTGTGGCTGCCCCCTCCCTGGAGATGTTCAAGGCGAGGTTGGATGAAGCTGTGAGCAGCCTGGGCTGGTTAAGGGTGTCCCTGCCCATGGCAGGGGGTTGGATTAGATGATCTCTGAGGTCTCTTCCAACTTAGGCCATTCAATGCTTCTGTGATTCCTGGTCAGGCTTCACAGGCAACATGGGACCCAGAAATGTGCTGCCTGTTTAATATCTTTAATTTCTTGTTTGTTCAACGCTCTAGCAGGAAGAGCTACAATTGTCTACGTTTAATGTTGGGCAAGTTACATTCTGCAGTCTAATTTTGTTAGCTTCTCTGGGTATGTGGAGCACGAATTAGATTGGTTGGAAGCTCTGCTGTGTTCACTGACCACGTAACCCAGGAGGGAAAAAAATCAATCCGTAAAGGTAGCAGTGAATTTGCTGCTACTGAATGCAAACTGACACAAACAGCCTCTTCATTAGCTAGAGAGAGAACAAAATCACTTGGTCGTGGAAGCATGCACACGTACGCACGCAGACATTGATACACTCTTCGGAAAGGTCTACCCAGAGCCACCACTGAAAATCATGGGGCATCCTGCAGATCTACAGGGGGTTAATAATTTTGGAGGAAAGAAGACCCACAGGGGCCCTAGATGGAGTTTAACCCCTTCCAGAGCTTTCTAAGAGCAATCACTGATGCTCCAATATTTACTGAGCTGGAAGCTGGAGATGTGCAGAGGACTCAAGAGCAGCAGGAACTTCATCCAGAGTACCAGAATCTGCCTTGCTTGCATGCGACCCGCCCTCCTCAGTCTTTCATGGTTTTTTTGCTTCCAGTTCTGCAGCTTCATGAGACAGAACCGTGTCCCTACACATTTAACTACTAACCTAGTCAGTCCCATCTTGCCATCTGTCTCACCTCTCAACGCGTCTCTCCCAGTCATGCCCATCTGGCAGCAGTTTGAGCTATCTGCTGGTGGAGACAACCTCTAACCACTGCCCAGCAGCTTTTATAGATGTATACAATGATATATTTACATGCCTACTCTAAACTGAAAGCTGAAATCCCCTACAACTGCACGGGTCAATACCACAAGGTCAAGCTTTCAGCATTTTCACCCTCAACCCTTGCAAAACACACTCCACAACCCCAGCAGTGGGCCTCGATGCAGCAGCACATGAACAATGGAATCGATGACCTGAGAAGATGCTTTGCTTCAGAAAAAGTCTGCAAAGCCAATCACATCTTGGGCTGCACCAAAAGCAGCACGGCCAGCAGGTTGAGGGAGGTGTTTCTGCTCCTCTACTCTGCTCTGGTGAGATCCCACCTGCAGTTCTGTGTCCAAGTCTGGGGTCCTCAGCACAGGAAAGACATGGAGCCGTTGGAGCAAGTCCAGAGGAGGCCCCAAAGATGATCAGAGGGCTGGAGCACCTCTCCTGCGAGGACAAGCTGAGAGAGTAGGGGTTATTCAGCCTGGAGAAAAGAAGGCTGTTCTGTTTTGCACCATTCAAACACTCTGCATGGGGCAGTTAAAATCATAGAATCATTTAGGTTTAAAAATACTTTTGAGTCCAATCATTAGCCTAAGTCCACCACTAAACCACGTCCCTAAGCACCACACCTACACAACTTTCAAGTATCTCCAGGAATGGTGACTCAGCCACTTCATCACACTTTTCATTTTCTACTGCCAGTCTCAAGAAACTCTTGATCTGGGTGCCAGTTCTCAGAGAGCAAGGAAAGCTCAACATTTATGGTCACCATCAGCTCAGATGTTCCCAGCTGCAACAGGACATCTGCCTACGGCCAGAAGCAACCAAGGGACAGAGAAGCTGCTGCACCAGCCCAGCTCAATGTCTGTCGCTGTCAGTACCTCTGTCAGATGATTCACAAGAAGGGACAAGGTGTTTCTGCCAGCAGGTTTGTCTGGCTTGAAGCCAGCAGTTTTTACATCATCTTCCTTCTTGCTCAACTTTGTGGATCACCTCATCATCAGCCATCCTTGAGAGGGAGCCCAAATCCTGGAAGAACAGACTAGTGGTGATGACAAGCTGAGCCTAAGGAAAACTCACTATTAAAAGCCTTTCGTGTCTTGAGGGACTTCAGCAATGTCTCTCAATTACCAAAAGGGAATCCCAAAGCCTAGTAAAAATGACCACTACGTAGGAGTCTGCTCCGTCACCAGTGTCCTCCAAACTACCTCCCTAAATCATGAAAATGCAGCCTCTTCCTGGGAGAGGCAGCACTTGAATACCAGCCAAAAACACATGTTGCACAGTCATTCATGGTCACGATGAAGAGTATTGTGTCCAAAAGGAGCCACAAATGCAATTTATATCCAAGGTTTTTAGGATCTGAAGTCTAATTTTAACATCTTGAATCAGTAAATTGGAGTCCCTGTGGTTTTCCGGGCTGAGATCTGATATTTCTCGCCACCCTCAGCCAGATGCAGGTTATTCCAATGTAGACAGGGTTAGTCACGAGGGGTCCTGCTTCCCAGGAGGACGATGTGTCACTCATTGCAAATGCCTCACAACAAATGTTGATAGCGCAGTTACGTGGACGGGTGGTTTTATAAGACAAGAATTGCACGACAGGAAATAAAACACAGCATAAATGAGCAAGGTTTAAGGAGAAGGTTTTTAGCAGGGATTGTGGATGAAGCAACAGTGGGTACACGCACAATCTAGAGGTCTCAAGCAGACAAAGGACAGTGTGTGGTCCAGAACCCTTGGAGGTGGCCAGCTATGCAATACACCAGGAGTCTCCAAGGTTTCAGGTGATGGGATGCCTTCATATCCCTCTGATATTACTCACAGCTCAGGTTTTCACAGAATCACAGGATTATTAAAGTTGGAAATGACCTCTAAGATCATCACATCCAACAGTCAACAACCCAACACCACCATGACCACTAAACCACGTCCCGAAGTGCCACATCTACATGGTTTTTTAACACCTCCAGGGACAGCAACTCCATCACTTCCCCGGGCAGCCTGTACCAGTGCTTGACAACACTTTAAGTGAAGAAATTTTTCATAATATCCAACCTAAATCTCCCCTGGTGCAGCTTGAGCCCATTTTCTCTTGTCCTATCACCTGTGACTTGGGAGAAGAGACTGACCCCGCCTCGCTGCACCCATCTGTCAGGGAGTTGGAGAGAGAGTGAGGTCTCCCCTCAGCCTCTTCTTCTCCAGCTGAACAGCCCCAGGTCCCTCAGCTGCTCCTCAGCACTCTTGTTCTCCAGTCCCTTCCCCATCTTTGTTGCCCTTTTCTGGACGTGGTCTGGCACCTCAATCTGAACCAAACTGAACACAGTGCTCTCTTTTGGTGTCCCCCATCTAATTCCTTCCTTAGATATAAAGAGAACAAGCTGTGATGGGCTGCGCTTCATTGCTGCTGGTGGGAACGGTTGTTAGATCTGACCAAAAAGGGGATGGAGGAGAAGAACAGGCAAGGGAGGGGTTTTTGGAGGACTCACCTCTGCTGAAAGAACCACAGGAGTATAGAAGAAATAAAATGAATCGAATCTCCCTGCAAGGCTGGAGAAATTTTTTTAAAACTTATTGTTTGGAGAGGTGAAAAACCAGAAGATTGTTTGGTTTGACTCACGCCAGGACCATCTGGGATCTGATCACACTGCCCTGAAGCACCACGCCCTTGGCATCACCAGTGCCCACGACTTTGCGAGATGCTCTGGTAACTTTGGAGACAGGTTGTTCCCGTGAGGCTCAAAGTGCTGGTAAACTGGGACAGCAGCTGAGCAGCCTGCACCTGTGCCTCAGAGCAACAACAAAATAATAATCTGAAACAGGCACAATCCTAACAGGGCACAGGAGAAGGGAATGAAAAGGAAAAATGGCTTTTCCAGGCATGGAGAGCAAACAGAGGTGGGCAACGCGCTGCTTTCCCAAATGGTACTTGAAATGTCTTGCATACCACTCCTGCTCTCCCGCAAGGTTATTTCTTACCTATTTAAAGGAAAAAAACCTCAACACATTTCCCCCCACACACTCCCCCTCCTCTCCTTTTCTCTCTCCTGTCCCTCAAATCCCCCGTGCAACTTTGCTGGATTTGCAGCATCTTGTCTCCAGGGAGGGCTGAGCAAACGGGCATCTCCCGCGTGCGGTCAGACCAACTCTTTATCATTCAGGCTCTCATGAAACACCGACAAACCCATCCTCCAGTCAGGTTTATTTGTGGCCTTTTATGCTGCATTTTGGAACGTGTCATTCTCGTCATTCCCCTAACATTCTGTGATTCTGTGATTCTGTGTGTTTTAGCAGGGACAAGAACGATCTTCAAGAAGTGTTAAATAATGAATTGCTGTAAATAACAGCCCTGCTGATACTACTAATGACTAGAAATCCTGTTGTCTTTGGTTAGGAGTGCGGTAATATATGGTTTACTTGGGGATATTTTAAGCGTGCATCAGCAAAACATCTGGAGGTTTAAGCCAGTGATTAAATAAACTGCTGTGCATCTTTTAGGGTGATAGTTTTAGAGAGTTACTGTTTTGGTAAATAACCCACAGACACAAAATAATGTTACATAAATAAACATACTTTATCTTTCATCTTCTATTTTTTACGCCTCTTCACTAGCTGGCATCTGCAAAAGCAGAAGCGTATTTTTTTTTTTTATTATCCCATTAATGACAGAGCATAAAACATAAAGGAAAAATAACTCCAGTAGCAACTGGGTATGGAGGGACTGATGCCAGTGTGGAATCCAGGTTGATTTACTTATATCGAGGTTTTCAAGTGACAGATTAATTGGCTTGATCATAACTCAGTGAAAGCTGGGAGAGCTGGAGATGTCACACTCCCTGCACTTCTCCCTCTACATGAGAGCCACTTGGCTCAGATGGTTTCCAGGGTTGTCCCACCAGCTTTGGAGAAACGAGGGGTTTTTATATCACCTCCTGAGCACACCCTGCTTGGTCTCTCCCCAAGACAGTTAGACAATGCCGGTGTCTTCAACAGCAAGTCCCCTTCCAGATTACAGAGAATAAATGCTGGCTGCAATTATAAAAAGAAAACAGAACAGGAAGCCAGTGAAGGAACTGTGAAATGAAAGTCAGTTTTGTGTTGTTTTTTTTAATTTGCATTTGCACAGGCCAAAAAAATCCCCGTGTCTGGTTAAGAAGATGTAAGTGAAGATCCATCACAGAGCTGCCGTCATTAGCTCACGAAGCTGAAACGCAGTTCGGATGATGACAGCAGCAAGAAAAGTGGAACATAAATAACGACGTGCCCTATAAATAATCCACAGGAAGCCCTGCTTCCCCACCTCCACGGGAGCTGCAGTGAGGAGATCTGTGCCGTAAGCGTTCATTGAGCCAAAGAACTGGGGAGACTGGTCTGGCTGGTGGAGACATTGGCTTGTGGTCCAGCAGATGCCAACCCTGGCCACCATCCAAAGCAGGTTTAGATACAAGGTGAGTAGTGCATGGGCAGGACGTGTGGAGTGTGAGCCTCCATGGTTCCTCACCTCCATCCCGAGCAAATCACGGGGTCCCTTGATGGGGGGAGTAGCATCCCATGAGCTGTGAAGGAGAATTGAGAGGAGAAGAAGCATCCCATGAGAAGCAATCTCTCAGGATCGTTAGGTGGCAGTTAGTCAGAGGCCTATGGTACACAACATAGGGGGAGTTGTCTAGTACTCGTTGTAAAAGAACATAAAACAAAAATAATTGACAAGAACACTAGTGGTAAGGGTATCTAACAAGGACCATCTGGTGACGAAGCCCTTTGTGAAAATCAGGGACAAGATGCCCTACGAAAAGTGCTGAGAACAAACAGTTTTGAGACTAAGGTGAAAAGTTCATTAGGAGGAAGACCTACGGCCTTCATCCCTGAAGACCCCCGCCCATGACCACCAGGAGACACTGAACAAGCGTCAAGAGGAGGAGCAGCTGACCACCAGAACTGAGTGCCTTTTCCGGGATAGCTCATGGATATGTATAGGCATCTCATGAATATGTAACTTTCACTGCATATAACCAAGGTAACTGCATCGTTCAGGTGTGCACGTCTTTGGAGGAGAGATCCCCCGTGCACCAGCGCGGTTATTAAAACAGACCTACTTGATAACTTCGTTAGGTGGCAGTTAGTCAGAGGCCTATGGTACACAACATAGGGGGAGTTGTCTAGTACTCGTTGTAAAAGAACATAAAACAAAAATAATTGACAAGAACACTAGTGGTAAGGGTATCTAACAAGGACCATCTGGTGACGAAGCCCTTTGTGAAAATCAGGGACAAGATGCCCTACGAAAAGTGCTGAGAACAAACAGTTTTGAGACTAAGGAGAAAAGTTCATTAGGAGGAAGACCTACGGCCTTCATCCCTGAAGACCCCCGCCCATGACCACCAGGAGACACTGAACAAGCGTCAAGAGGAGGAGCAGCTGACCACCAGAACTGAGTGCCTTTTCCGGGATAGCTCATGGATATGTATAGGCATCTCATGAATATGTAACTTTCACTGCATATAACCAAGGTAACTGCATCGTTCAGGTGTGCACGTCTTTGGAGGAGAGATTCCCCGTGCACCAGCATGCTTATTAAAACAGACCTACTTTATAACTTCTCGAGTTATAGTCTTTTCCGCGTGTCACCCTTGTGGGCACTCTGGTGGTTCTTATGGAAAACAAGTGCTGGAGGCTTCCCAGTGTAGTGTGACTTGCAGACACACTGATGGACAACCACAGGAAAAATAAAACAAATCAGGATTCTCTGGACCTCCAAGTTATAGCCTGGGATCTTCAGTTAATGCGAGTGAAATGGCATGGGTTTTTCATCAGGTTCCTCGGTTTTGGTTGAGTCTCTGGCTTCTTTTTATTCTGGAGCTCTACCACATCTGCCTTCTGCTTCCCCAAGGGTGCTGGAAGAAAGGGGTGAGAGGACTGGTCCCAGCTTAGCGGTGAGCATTTAGCTGGGGCTTCCAAGGGCAGAAAGGTTCACACAAGACATGGGTGCTTCTGCTGCTGCTATGCCTGTAGATATTAGCCCTTAGGCACCACTTAGCTGAAAATTTTCCACTCTTCATTGCTTTGTCTCCAATGTATTCATTCCTTACTACATGGGGGTTTTTTGGTCAATGTGAAACAAAATCTTCAGTTCCTTTCTTTGACCTGTAGATACCAGAGGTCTCTGACCATCCCTCCAGCCCCTTTTCTGAGGTGCCTTCCCATGACTGGTTTTTCCCATGACTGTCATGATGAAAGATCCCCGGCCTTCTTCCCCATGCAACCACGTCTCAAAAAAAAAAAAAAATAATAAAAAAAAAAAAAATAAAAAATCAGCCTATCTTTTTAATTTCCTTTGGGGCCAGCTCTACAGATTCCGTTTTCACCGAGAGATCAATAACCAAATGTCTGCGTGATTATTGCAGCTTCCTAAGTCTACAGCTGAAGGTCACCTTCAGGCTTGTTCATAAATAAATCATAAACCGTTATTATTTATATAGTGTCAACGGTGTGATAAGTGCAACATAAGGCAAATTCACAGTGGCAGCCAACTTCCAATCTGTTTTCTTCCTGCAGATTTCTGATTCAGCTAAACAGAGCTCTCTGTGCAATGTCTCAGATACGCTGAGAAGCGAGATTTAACCCCTTTGCAGTCAGTAGGGTCTCAAAGTTGATTTCCAGCCCATCGGAGATTCACCCTTCATGTCTCATCTTTCACGTGAATGAGCTGGAAGCACTTTTGCAACCGCATTTTCCCCCTTCAACCCTTCACCCAGCCTGGGTACTGATGTCTGGCATCGTGGCATCATCCATTTAGCCCGGCTCAGAGACCATCACACCGCAGCCGTGAGGATGTGTCCGGGATGGGAACGAGGATTACAAACAGCTTGATACAGCAAGAGGTTTCCCATTTCTCTCCAATTTACTAAGAAATGAAGGCTGCAGGCAGCTTCTTGCCTCTAGCACTGTACAGTAATGCCCAAACCCTCTGAGCCTGCACAGGCATCAGAGCAACCCTGGAGAGCTAGGGTTCAAAAGAGCATTTTGCTCCCACTGCATCACAAATGTCAGGGCAAATAGAGGCCCCAATTAGCACAGCCTCAGCTGGCCAATTAGACAGACACTTCCAAGGAGTTTTTCCCACTCAATAAGTTATTTCCACTGCTGGGACAGTCTCCTTTGAGAGATAACAGCAGCAGATTGGTTATTTTAATTGCTTCATTTAGTCTGTGTAAATATTATTGAAAAGTGACCTTCTACCAGCACAGTGTGAGACCCTTCCCTGCCCCAAAACCTCTTTCACAGAGCCTCTGAACCATTTACCTTACAGTTAAATCATCCAGGAGATATTTCACTCTGAAAGGGCACACTGGGCACTTTGAAATAACTCACAAGCAAACGTGCAATTTAGCCAGAGAGCCGGCCCTGCTTGTCCTACTTGAGTGGTTTGCAGCGAGAAAGGATGAACCCAAAGAGCGGCTGCAGCCTGGATTTCACAATTCCGGCATCTCCCATGGGCGGACTTGTGGAACAGTCCAGAGTCAAACACTTCAGCTGTCAGTCGACAGATCCACATTTTCTACAGCTAGTAGTTCTTAGTGTTGAAATATTGGTTGAAATATTGGCTAAGGTTGAAATATTGGCTAAGGCAAACCAAAGAGTTAAGTTTCCCTGAGACTGAAGATTTAATTAAAACACAGCTTGGAAAAAAAAAAATCTTAGAAGCTCACAAGTGGTTTAGAGGTATCAGAAGAGAACATTTTAATATTCAAGAGTGAAGCCTTTTCATTTTTCATTTCAGACGGGCTTTTCATTTTAGTGTCTTACATACTGAAAAAGAAAACAGTCAAAATAGAAGCAGAACATTTTGATTGACCAGAAGGTTTGGGGGATTTTCAGTGGGACTCTCCAGGAGAGGTTGCAATGTTTTCTCTGATTCAAAGCAAGAACCTGATTTGGAAGTGTGGCATTTTCTTCATGTTGAAATAGTGCCTTTCCTGTAACCCACCAGTGATCAGAGGTGATTTAGAGACTGGGCTTGAGCAAAACATGGTGGGGGAACACCATCCAGTCCCTTAGGGCAGGAAAAAACCAGGAGGCAACGACAGGCTGGGAAGTAGGCTGGAAAACTGAGCTTCTCATCTCCAGCTTTCAGAAGCAACGCGGAGATCTGTCAGTGTTGTCAACCTATTGAGTCCTCAGCTTCATCCAGAAGCCGTGCATCCCACCACGTCCCCTAACTCAACACCAAAGCGATGGACCTATACAAGCTCAGGGAACACAGTGCAGAGAAATTGGATATATAGTGCAAAATGTTTGAGTTTATGGGGCAATAGGTTTCCTCCCCTCTTCTCTCCATCGTCATCTCCTCAAGCTGTTGGCAGCCACGAGATGGTCCCGATGTATTTTCTCCCTATAACACCATGCTGGGAAAAAAAAATAAAATTCAACAGACACGAATATATTTTTATTTTTTTTCTAACGATCTTGATGCTACCTGTGTTGCATTCTAGCAAATTAATCTTATGAAGGCTCACACATTCACAGTCAGTGTTGGTACACGACAGCAAACGTGTGGCCTGAATCGCTCCTGGTAGGAAGAGAGGTTTGACGAGGGGAAGGGAAAATGCAGCCAGAGAGATCAACCAGCTTGAGTCGCTGTGTGAGAAGCACTGGAGAGAATCCCATCAATAAGATATAAATCAACCCGCAAAACACCTTTAACTCCCTCCCTCCTCAAACATTTGATCCGTGAATATAAAAGCACACAAGGGTCATGAGAAGAAAAGCGGCGGCAAAAGGTGGTCGGCGTCTCTGTGTGTGGCTGTTAACAGGGAAGAGGAGATGCAGAGGAAGCAGCAATGGAGGAAGGAAATGGGGATGTCAAAGGGCTGTCGGATAATAAAAGAACGTCAGCATCCGTGATGACGAAGGATTACAGGTCATGCATGCAAGGGGCTGCGCTCATGGATGTGGGCAGGCACCTTCGTCACTCGTGCTTCAGCTTCTCATTTCCTGTCCACCAGGGACATGGTCCTTCCAAAATGTGGCCACAAATTGGCCACAAACCCAGGGGTTGTGAACCGCAAGGCAGGCAGGGGAAGAAAAAGCAGGAGGTCATTCTTCCAGGCAAAAGGAGAGTAAATGAGCATTTTTAAAATCTCCTCCATCTCCATCACCCAGGAGAGAATGGCTGGGTTGGAATGTGCCTGTCGAATTTGCCCTGCCTGTGGAGATGATGACAGAATCAAAATTGAAATTCAATTGCTCTCCATTGTCGATGCTGCTCGTATCAGCAGGGACAACGAAAAACCACCAGAGTTTTGGAGCCTCCTTGCCTCTTCATCAGTGCTACCAGGAGATTTTCAGCCCTGGACACAATTCTGTTTGAATTAGGTTTAATGTGAAGAAGAACCCTTGGATGTCACAAAGAATACTGATGTTGACCGAGACTGGAAGACGAATGATCTCAGGAGCGACAGGCAGCAAAGAAAAAGTCCTGAAATATTCGGTCTTGAAAGAGAAGGAAGAAATATCAGAAGTGATAAACAAAGAAGCAAAAAGCTGATGAGCTGAGTGACATATCTGGGTGAAAACCATAGTGACAATCCCTGCCTGTGTGTCAGGCATCAGGCACTCACTAGGTGAGGAAAAAAAAGATTGAAATGGAATTTGAACCAAGCAATTGCATATTTCATCCTTTGTTTTCAGTCTTGTTAGTCCAAAAAGAAAAAAAAACACCAAAAAGCAACAACAACCTCCTTTGTTTTACCGCATTAAATATTTTGCTTTCCCAAAGAATAAAAAAGAAATTCCTCTTTCTCCTTCAGCTCTCTACCAGCTATTTTGTCTCATGTGCAAGAAAGGGCTGTGAATACATTAACATATAGATGCCCCCGATCACTGCCTGGGTTAAAGACAAGGAGCTTTCTCCGGAGTAGCCTGCATGGTGCAGCCAGAGCAATTATCACTTCACCAATCCTGGAGACAGCACAATTGGTCTGAGACATAAAAAAAAGGAGAAGGGAAAAAAAAAAAAGAGATTTATATCTTCGACTTAACTAGGTGATAGCTCTCAATTAACACAGATTAAAGGTTTCTTGCAATTTCAGCTTTATCCTCCACACCTCTCCAATGCAAAGGAACAGATCAGAAAAGAGAAATTCAAGACACACACTTGTTGTCCCATAGGTTTCTGTTCCTCTTTAATGTCCAGGACAGAGATTTTGGTTTTTACCCAGGTAGTTAAACAAGAACATCTCAGGTTTGTCCCTGCCCATGGCAGGGGGGTTGCAACTAGATGATCTTTAAGGCTCCTTCCAACACAAACACAGCACAGATGAAGCTCCTTCCCTTCCCCTCTTCGGGGGAATTTGGCAGCCCGGGGTGGGATGCTAAAGACAGTAATCTTGTTGCTGAATCACTGTTTATATCGCTTAAAAAGCCAATAAAGCTGCTACATGGAGGGAAAGCCACCCCACGCGCTGCCAGTGCCACGTGGCTCCTCAGGAGCATCCAGAGCCGTGGCTGATGATGCATCCCCGCTGCTGGGCTCTGGACCAGAGGACTAGGGGGATTCTTGTCCTGTCCCCTGTTCCTGCTCCATCCCTTCCCCTCCTTGGGCCAGGAAGACTTCTTTCCAATGGCCCCAAGATGCTCCAGCATCATCCAGACATCCTTGCTGGATGAAGGATTCAGCGTGCAGCCTGCACTAGGGGTTTATAAGAGAGGAAAATCAGGAAAAAAATGAAAATAGGTAAGAAATTATATTTTCACCCTTCCTTATACCAGCACAGTTAATGCTACTGGAGTTTGCAGGTCTGGACAAAAAGAGGGAGGTTTAAAGAAAGACTGAGCAGGAACAACCTCTGTTTTAATGAAAAGGCTTCAGAGATGCTGTAGAATCGGACTCATTAATCAAATTAATTGAATGACTGAAAGACAGACAGTAACACGGCTTGGTGAAAGGAAGGGGAAGAGCAGAGAGACTGGAAATCGTGTTTCCTCTTTCTAGAAAGATGCTGTGTTTAGCTTCTCAGGCCTTGGTTCAGCCAGGCAGGTTTTAAACGTGACCTGCTCACACCCGATCAGAAATCCTTGTTGTCATATAGACTCAGCAGCCTATCTTTATTTACCCAGGAATTTCTGTAACACACAAACCCTTTGGGCAAACCTTTCTTCAGGATTCAAGCTTTATTTATAATGGGCATTTCAGTGCAGGCTGGAAAGATATCACCCTGACTTTTCCCTTCCCTTGTGGAAACAAGCAAGGCGGTGTCATAAATTAGTTCATTTTCCTTCACAAAGAGGCCATTTGCTATTAACTGTCCCTGTTAATATCTTGCACCGCCTGGTAATGAAATATTTAACGCCAAAGCCTTTATGTCACTCTCCAACTTGCCAAGACCATGAGGATGTGCATGAGGATATTAATTGCAGCAGAAGAAAGAAAAGGCCCGGAGAGGTCAGGGAAGCGTCTCAGGAGGAGCCCAGGAGCAGCAATAACAAAGCGTTTTGTGATGAACATACTATTTCATGGAAATGATGAGGCCCACTTGAACAGTGAGCAGCTTCATAGCCCAGCTTTACCAGCAAGCACTTGCCTTGCTGGGAAGGGGGGATGCACTGAGACCTGAGGAGCTCATGCTGGGGTGCATGGGGGAGTCACCTCCATAATCAGCTCAATAGCACCAGCTGATGCTTAATGGCAATTTCGCCACCTTTTTCCCTTTAGAATCCTTCAGCAAGGCAGTTTTTCTTGGCTCTGAAGGTAGAGCAGCCAAAGAAAGGATGACCTCTCAGTCTTGCTCTGCCCTCCAGCACGTGGAGCACCATCTTGGACAAGGATATGCTTGAACGGGTTGATATGTAGGTGTGAAGTCTAAGGATTGCTTTTCCTGTTTCTCCCCATGGAAGAAATGTTATTAATTTTTCTTCTGTTGATCTAATCTGTCTGGTTTTCCCCTCAGCCAGCTGAGCTCGTGAGTCACTTGTAACTTGACAAAAGCAGGCATGGCAAGTCATGAAAAATCCAAGCCCAGCTTCAAAACGAACGTGTCCTGACCCTCCTCCCAGAGATTTCAACCTTCCTTCATTAAGAGAAGCCTTGCTCTTTGCCTCTTCCACTGTCAAGTGGGATTGGGGGAAAAAGAAATAATTTTTTTCCCCTCTGTGTCCTGTCTACTTTCATAAATTATTCATATAATTTCCGGCTCATCTGAGCTGAAGCAGGCTCAATTTAAAGCAGTTATTATTCTCTGTGGGCCAGATCTTCGACAGATAAAAGAATGGTTCTTGTTGGCTTTATTCACAGATTTTGAGGCTGAAAGGGATCATTGTGTTTGGGTAATTGGACCCCCAGAATAATTCAAGCCTTGGGATTTGGCTGAATTAATTTGTGTTTCAAACGTAGAGGTTTCAGAATGGAAGATCCTACAAATGACCATCGCGGATCAACCTAAAGCTTCCCTCAGCCCCGGATCCTGCTGGCCCTTGGCTAACAGCAGAATATTACAGCAAGCACAGAGAGGTCCTTCCCTGGCCACCCCCCAGCCTGCAGCTCTCCATGGCTCAGAGGATGCCAGGGACGATCAGGATGGTCCTGTGTTTAACAGGGTGGGCCAGCTGCTTTCTGAAGCCATGGAAAGTATTGGCTTTCCCATCAGTCTGCAGAAGTCTCACGGGTTAACCACCCTCTGTGCTAGTTTTGAACCAGCCAACCCATAATCTCGCTTTATGTCCCCAAACTGTGGCACCACAAGAGAATGGATGGATGTTCAGCTCCTCCGTGGGCCTCCGAAGCACAGCCTTTAGGAAAATAATGCCAGTCTTGACTTTGATCTTGGAGAAGTCACCGCATCTACATGGTCAGAGGAGACAGGTTCTTCCTCTCCACTGCAGAATTGGAGCTATTTGTGAACTCACGCACAGCCCCAGTCCACCCTGCCCAAGGCCTGATGTGGTCTTCTCCTCACCCTGTGGCTCATCTTGCTCTGCTGCCTCCCTGAGCGGTTACCAGCATGTCTATGGGCTCCCCAGCTTCTAACCCACTGGTGGTGACAGGGGAGCGTGGTGCACCTTGCGTGTGCCAGCTGCCATCCTGCTCCCCACTGCCTCCAGAGTGTCCCTTCCACAGCCCCTCCAGGCCAGGGAATCTCCTCACCCCTCAGCTTTTAGAGCAAGCTGGACAAAATGTGGTGGTGGAATCTGAAGGTCGGGATGGAAATTGCTCCCATCTCCACGAGCAGTGCTCAGCTTGGTCTTCACCCAGTGCATTCACCGAGCCCTTAGTCCCCACACCCCTTCCTGCTTCTCATTACTTTGAACTTCATTAATTTTCTCCTAAAAAGAGGACAAGAGATCCCGTTTCCCCGGCCAGCTCCGCATCTGATTCTCCTGAGGGCAACCACAAATGTCCAAGAGGACTTCACCAAACCACCAGTGCCTCAACAAACCCCCGTCTGCAGATGCCCTGTGATGGGAGCTGTACCATCATCACCAGCTAAACCAGGACAGCCACTTACCCTGGGTACATTTGGGCCAAGCTCACGCCTTCACAGCAATATCCTGCTCTCCACTTTGCAACCAGGATACTATTTTTGAAGGAAATCCCTCCAAACACAATAAAACACAAAGCATAAATGGAAAGTGCTCTAAACTTGCTCCTAGGCCACTTCTATTCTTCTCCCCACCTTTTCAAGCCAGCATCTTCCCCTTCCACTCCTCCATCCTTTTTAGGAAAGCTTTTCTTGTCTTTTATGGCTGATCACCAGGTTTATGGCTGTAAGTGAATGGGATTGTAGTGAAGAAACCAAACGCCCTGTGGCAGAAATTGCCTTTAAGACACCGATATCCAAAGGGGCAACCACGGGGAGATGTCCATCCTTCTTAATGTCAAAAGACGTGGGCCTCTGCAGCAAAGGAGAGTCCTGCAGCGCTGTACCGTGCACCATTTCGGGCTCTATTTCAGGAAATCACTTAGGTGCGTGCTTAATTTTAAAGACATGCTTAACTCCTTCCCCTGACCAGGTTTTCTTTTCCGAGCGAGAGCCAAGGCCAACACCGTCTTGGATTCCCAGAATGGAAATCTTCATGAGCCCTGAACTTGGTAAAAGTGCTTGTAATTTCTTACCAGAAAACAAGTTTCTTTGGTTAATAAAATATAACTCCACCTAGAAGGATTCAAGGCATCCTTTGATTTGTGCTCCTTGAGCAAGAATCGAGCTGCCTTGAGTCGTCCTTGAAGAGAAGCAGTGGAAAGGGACAGAATAACTTTATACAGCTGCTGGCAATAAATTATTAAAACCTTTATGAATACAACATATTATGTGTCCCAGTGCCTTCAGGCGTTTTCTGTTCCTTTTGTGCTTTCAAAGCAATTAATCTTGCAACTGCTCATCACTTTTTAGAGACAGTCTTACAAGTCTGGAGAACGTGTGAAAATCGAAGAAATTGCAGGCAGCAAGCAGCAGAGGAGCTCGGGTGGCCAGCCTGGCCCACCAGTGAGGGTTTGCAGGATGGGACCATCCACAGTGGGATGTCTTCTGCAGCTGTACCAATCAGAAATTGCTAGTTTCCCATTCTGGGACTCTTATCCCTTTCTTGGAGAGCAGCTCTGGGCTTTTAGAAAATGCATCTTCTTTGCCAGCCTGCTTCTCCTTCTTATATTAATCATATTAATCGTATTATTGCCAGCTCTCTCATCTGCACAGCCTCTGACTCAGTTATTTCTCATTGGCAGCCCTTGTCTGCTTCCCAGGTGGCAAACAGAAAATTGCACTGTGGTTTTGGGTTTTTCTTTCCTTTCTTGTCATAACCCCCAAAATCAAAATCTTCATTTATTTCTGCACTTCTCAGGCACGTTTTACTCGACATAAAACCACCTGGGCCCCTGCACAGCACACAAAGAGCTCAGCTCTTTGAAGCCTCCTTGCTTATGCAACATCTCCTGGTGGGAGACACGGACCAGGGTGATGCTGTAGAAACCTGTCCAGGCAGATTCCAGGTTGCTAGAGAGCGGTCAGAGCTGGGGGATGGTCTTCTCCATCTCTCTCTGCTGACATTGGGCAATTTTGCGTGAGTAATGAAAGAGAGAAGGATGTTCCAATTTTCTCTTTTCTTGGAGACGTGTCCTAGAACAGCTAGAGCTGCTCCCTCGGCAAATACTTAAGTGCTTTGCACTCGGTTGAACGGCGAGGTCAGGACAGACCACGAGAGGGCCCTGACCCACGTCAAGATACCAGCCAGCCTTTTTGTTACCACAGGGGAGAAGTGGTTTAAATTTAAGCACTGCTGCACAGATTGTAGGGACCCTAAAACTGCCTCTTTAGACTGTTGCGTGGGGTTGAAGTGTCTGACAGGGTCCGTTCTACCAGCAGGCTGGTGCAGTTACCAGTAGAACAGGGCTTCACCAGTCGCTCGAGCAACCTCTCTGCCCAGAACCCCTGCAGGGGTTTTGCTTGCCGAAAATAATTTGGCTTGAATTTGTGAATAGTCCGAGATCCTAATTCTGGCAAATTTATCTTTGCTGAGACAGCTTCTCCTGGCTACAGGACAGCTTGTGGGCTTCTCCAGATGCTGTCACGGTCATGTTGAGGGCCATGAAGATAATCGTGGGGTTGGAGCACCTCCCCTGTGAGGACAGGCAGAGAGAGTTGGGGTTGTTCAAACTGGAGAAGAGAAGGCTCTGGGGTGACCTTATAGTGGCCTGGAAAGTACCTGAAGGGGGCTACAGGAAAGCTGGGGAGGGACTTTTGATCAGGGAGTGAAGTGATAGGATGAGGGGCAGCACTTTCAAACTGAAAGAGAGGAGATTTAGATTAGATATAAGGAAGACGTTCTTCACTTCTGTGAAGAACAGCACTGAGAGGGAGGTGAGACCCTGGCGCAGGTTGCCCAGAGCAGCTGTGGCAGCCCCTCCCTGGCAGTGCCCAAGGCCAGGTTGGACGGGGCTTGGAGTAACTGGGCTGGTGGGAGGGGGCCCTGCCCAGGGCAAGGGGGTCAGAACGAGATGATCTTCAAGGTCCCTTCCAACCCAAACCATTCTTTGATTCTATGGTGGATTGCAAAGCCTCCTTCCAGTGGGAGGAGAGCTCAGGGCTTGAGCAGGGCTTCTCACCATGGAGAGGTTGGAGCTGTCAGTCAAATCTCCTGGAGAGCTGAGGATTGGCTCAGCTGGAAGCCGCTACAGATCTAACCTGACTGTTCAAGTATAGAGTGATTTTATCCAGCTCTGAAAGCAAGGTCACAAGGGGATGCCGTGGAGCCCCTTGGTTTGCAACAGGAGTACATCCTGGGGAAACTCCCGGCCATCGGGATGTGGTTTGACAGCTCTTCAGGAAAAGGACAGGCTGCAAAAAAAAAGTGTCCAGGAAGGAGCAAAGAAGGTGGCGGTGGCAGTGTCTGCCTTGCCGGGAGCTGAACTGTGCACAGCAGCAGGGCTGGGGGTGTGGGGTTTGCAGAGCAGCCAGGAGATGGAGCCCACATACAAGTCACCAGTTCTTCCACCCCTGCCTGGTGTGGAGGAGCTCAGGTGAGAGGCAGCCCTGGGCATTCTCACCTAAAGGGGCTTGAAGAATGGCTTGTGCCACCTCCTCGTCTTCCCAAGGGTCCCCCAGGTACGAGCAAGAAGGCACCAACGGCCTCTTCTTCTTGATGGTGTCAACACTTTTGACTCTCATGTGCATCAAATGACCCAAATGTAGCCCCCTTAAATGGTGTCACAGGCACACGCCAGCTCATGGATGGGCTCAACCTGCTCATCCAAGTAAAATGTTAGGGGCACAGATGTTGTGTCAAAATAAAGGGTCCCTCATTGTGTGGCCACATCCCACTCGTGACAAGAGAGAGACATAGGGCTAGACCTTGTCATGACACCAAGGAAAAAAGGAGGAAGAGCACCATTCCTCAGAGCCCCTGGGGGATTTGTGGCCTCACCCTGAAGGGTTTGTGCTCCAGCACAGCTGGAACGTTCCCCTGTGCTGTCATCTCCATCGAAGATAGCCAGGGCTGGCATTGGCCTCATTTTTCTTCCTTATAGCTGAACAGAAGGAGTGTCTCTGCCTCTGCTTTGAGTCTGTCTGCAGCAGTGGTCCTGGCTGTGGCTGCCACGTAAATCAACCTCATCTTCCTGAAAGGAAGTTTGTTCACACAAGGTGATGTGTCCCTCTAGTGTGACAAGAACATGGACACGATTTGGGAGCTTCCACGTCATTACCTCCTGGCTCAACGAGATGCCCTGAGATATGGAGAGAGCAAAACACCTCTGACTTTCAGACCATCCTTCCCGAGGAAACCCACAGATGCCTCTTGCCATGGCTGAGTGTGTCAGCATCTCAAGGCAGTTGGTCCTCCAACCAGAGAGCCAACAGTGGGAGACTCCCCCCATACCCAAAATGGGAGACCACCTGTGTAAGTCTGGGATGAAGCCATCTTTTTTTTATTGCCTATAACACACTCATGCCTCCCTCCAGCGAGTAGAACTTTTTGGCTATTAGACTTTGCTCATGCTGCCAAGTGACCAAAGATAACGAAATTCCTTTCCAGCCCCTACAGACCTGATCTGCGGTTGGGGTACAATCACTAACATCCCATTAAGCAACAAGAACTGGATTTCACCAGGTGATCTTTTATGATTTTCACAGGGAAGCAGGACTTTCTTGGTCGGGGCCATCTCACCAGTGCTGCTCAGATGTTCTGCAGCAGAGCAGCCCAGGACCCAAACTCCTTCCTCCCTACTTCAGCCACTAGTTCGTTCACACTCTGGTGGGTTTCAGTGAAGCTCTTCAAGTGAGATCGCCCACATCGATTGCTCGGCTTCACAGACAGCTTCTCTACCGACCAGGAGGATGTTCTGAACAGGGAGGTGGGAGCAGTGGTCACATTCCCAGCACATGGGAGCCTGAGTCCAGACAGGCTCCGGTATAGAACACCTCCTGGAGATTCCTGCTTCCCGCAGCTCCCTCCAAGGAGGATCGCCCCAGCATATCCCCCCCTCCGCCCACGGGGCCCCCGCTCATAATGCCCTTTTATAAGGCTTCACAAAGCCCTTCTTGGTTCATATCCAGGCTGCTAAGAAAGGTTGCCAAGGGTGTCTCTACAAACAATAAGGGGCCTCTGTTTGGAAGGCGGCTGCAGTCACAAATGCTTTTTCTGTGACCTCCAAACGAAAATAGCTTCTTCTTTCCCAGCAGATCTTCTTCTGTGTCTTCAAGTCACATCTGATTGCTGAAGCACACAAAGGCCTCTCTGCTAGCAGCGTGGCAGTGATGCTGCTGCTCAGGGGAAGCGAGCTCTCTCCCTTTGCCAACACCCTTGCCAGCTGAGCCCCTACTGCAGGATTTTTTTGATTGCTCGTGGGCTCCAAGAGCTGCAAAGCACAGTTGGCATCACCTGGCAATGCTTTTTGTGACGCAACCCTGTCAAGAGCTTCAGCGAGCTAGATGGAAATCCTGCGGGACACCTTGTGATGTCCGGTCCTCCCCAAACACGGCACCAGACCAGGCTGCTTGTGTGCTAGGAAAGGTCTCAAGTTAGAGGCTCCCAGGGGGTGTTCAAATAAATCTCCCCGCTGAGGCCCCTGCTGCAAAGGTTCATGGCACGTTGCATTTCTGCTGGGTGCAGCTCCTGAAGTTGTTAGAGGCATTCGGCTGCAGCAAATCAACATCACCAAAAGGATACTGGGTCTCCCAAGCTTCTGTCAGTGCTGGGAGGTGTCAGAAGGGCCTTGCAAGTAGAGGATTTGCTATACAAATTAATTTTAATTATACTGAATAAATGGAAGATTTACTATGAAGTTCTTCACTATGAGAGTGATGATACACTGGAACAAGTTGCCCAGAGAAGTTGTGGATGCCTCATCCCTGGAAATGTTCAAGGCCAGGTTGGAGGGGGCTTTGAGCAACCTGGTCTAGTGGCAGAGGGGTAGGACTAAAGGATTTTAAGGTCCTTTCCAACCCAAACCATGCCATGCTTTTATGATTCCCCAAACTCTGTCTCCCAGAGACCAGTAGAAAAAGTTTCATGAATGTCGCATTTCTCCTTCTAACTCAAGCAGTTATGTGTGGAGCAAATTCTGAAAACTCACTGTGATATTTTTTGCTCTTGGGATGGGTCAGGAGTAGATTTGGTGTCTGACTAGGCTTAAAACCCCTCATCATCACACACCATCTTAAGAGCACGGAGAGCCAGGGCGAAGCCTGCACAGACACGGATTCCCCTCTAACCACAGCCTGCCACCGAGACTTCTCTGCCTCACCACTGCCCTGCTTTAAAGGCAGTTGGTAGCATCTCTTGAGCACCTTCATGAAAGCAGGTAGCTGAAACACCAGCCTTTACCAAAGCTCAACGCACACAGGCATGTGTCCCTTCGAAGCGAAGTCTATATATGTCCACCAAGTAGTAGAGAAGCATTTGCTGGAGCGGTTTGGGGCACGGACAAACAGAAGTAGGAGCTCCATCGAGGAGCTGAAGTTTGTGTACCCCAACATGATGAGTTTAACCCATCTCGTGCATCCTCAGGCTGGAGGGAGAAGGGCATGGAGAGGTCCAGGCAGGTTGCTGTAGAATAAAACAACCCCATCAAAGGCTATATAGGTGGAGAGCTCCTCAGGACAAACTTGCCCCTCTTCTGCGCTGCTTATGAGGAACCAACTAAGCTCTGCTGTTTTCCTGGCCAGTCCTACATGGCCAGTGTGTCAGTTCCTTCAGATCTCCAGATTGCAGATGGACTTACTATAATAGTCATAGCAGATGCCTGGAATGGGCCGTATACAAATAAATTTTAAAGGGATCCTGTAACACTTGCTACAGTCTTGATGGTGGAGAGGAGGACAGACAGAAAGACTAAGAGGCAGAGGCAGACTTCCCAGAGAAGAACAGCAATGGGACAAGGTCCAAGACACAGGAAAAAGAAATCAAACTGGGTATAAGGCAAAAAAAATGCACCATGAGGGAGATTAAACATGGGATCAGGACAGCAAGGTGCAATCACCATCTTCACGCTCAAAATCCTAGCGCTGAGCAACCTGACCTGACTTGGAAGTTGGCTCCGCTCTGAGCAGTGGAGACCTCAGAGATACCTTCCAGCCTCAGATATTTTATGATTCTGTGTAACAAGTTGAAACCACTGATCATTTGCGTCAACGCAGAGGCATTGAGGGTTTGACCCACCCTAATTAATAGCTTGTCATTAGTTGTTATTTGTACTGCATAGGTGGCCTGAATCTGATCACTTTATGTTTATGTTTAGGCTGAACCTCCCATTTTCCTGTTTTTTTGCCCTTCGTCCTGTCACTGAACACCACTCAGAAGCATAACCTGTCTGATTATCAAACCAGCAGATAAAAGCTTGACCAGTCTCTTTGCAGCCTTCCTGAAGCCACTCTACAGCCTTTCCTAATTTGCTAAATGGTTCCCCGCAACGTCTCTGGATTAGGCTGTATTTTCCTGCCTGGCTGCAGAGGACCTTCCCATCAGGGTCTGTTCTCAGTGGTCCATCACAGGTCATTTCAGAGGACAGCTCCACAACCTTCGGTGCACGGGGAAGCATGGAGACAGCAGAGAGTCCCCCAACCCTGAATCACGCTGTGGAAATCCCAGCTCTGCAGCAGGGATGGGTTCCCTGGGAAGAGTTTCACTCTTGTGCTGTGAGGGAAGGGTATCGGGGCTGCTCAGACGTGGAAAAGGTACCACTTGGAGGAGGAACACATGCAGCTATCTGCCACTCTGCAGCATCAACTTGCTGCCAGCACACGGACTCAAGCAGTGGACTTGAGATAAATTCAGGCTTTGGTTTCCTCGGTTGAACTGCTAAAGCCCGGGAGAGTTGAGAACATTTTTCAGCAAGCAGAGAGATCTGAGGATGTAAAATTTAGGAGAACATGTTGCTGCACACTCATCTGACCTATACTTCTCAAGCCGATATGTGTTTTCCCTGAAGAGCGACATCATCTATTAATTAACCTAAATGGCTGAACACATGCTTTCCTCTTAGTGAATGATAAACAAAACCAGATGATGTGTGAATGAAAAATAAGGTGGTGACGTACTCAGAGCAACTCTGTTCCATGATAAAGAGATACCGTCATGGCAGGATGGATTGTCCTGTGATAACAAAATCAGGCCCAGGAGTGATGGGCTTGGCTTGCAGACCTGGGAACCCGGATATGGGCTTAAATAAATCACTGCAAGAAATCATCAGGGCTGAGAATGGACCAGAATCCACAATGGACCGAGCATCATTCCCATCAAGTGAACATTGGCTTTGCACAATGAGTTTAGTGGCTTCCCTAGGCTGGACAGGCTGCTTCAGTGAAGCTGTCATGAGTAATTGTCTCCTGTCTTGGTAATATCAGGAGGATTTGGTGATAGAGACTGAGCCCCTCCCTCCCCATGAAGTGCAGAATGGTGTCAGAAAGGCCAGGTGTGGGATAATCTGCTCGGAGAAAAACTTGTTCTGCTGGCAAGTCCTTTAGGGACTCACCTATATATAACTGAAATTCGTTTATATTGGGAATATTCCATCCCAACCCACAGCAAGAGGCGACTGGTTTTCAGGATGGAGAAGAGCACTGAGGCACAGCAGCCCACGGAACTCCGTGCAAACCCCAGGTGCCACAAATTCATACGCCTCTACCTTGAGCTGGTCTGGTGCCTAGAACTTGCAGAGGAATTGGAAAGATTTGTCTTCAGATCGTGCTGAATCCATCACTTTGTTAATTGCTGTACCTGAAGATTGTGGAGGAAAAAGGAGTAGCAGCTCTTCAGAGCGGCATAGACAGCTGCAAAGCTGGTTAATATTATTATTAATATTAATAATAACAACTTGTAAGAGAGATCAGGCTGTCCTCACATAGAGAAATACCTTCTTCCAGGGTAAGTATCCTCCTCCAGGGTAAATTATAACCATTTGCTTTTATGCCAATTTTCCCCCCTGGCCACCTCACTAGCAGGAGGGGCTTTACCAGCCCCCTGAAAATCTCAGCCCAACTCCCGTATTATTCTTTGCAGCCGTGTCCTAAATCCGGGCTCATCAGCTAAAGCCCCGAGGGTCTGTGCAGCTCAGCTGGGAGGCAGGATGAATACTCCATCATTTCTATCGAATTTCAGAGTTCCCAGGGCCGAGAAGGGGCTATTAGGAGGCAACACTCGGAGATAGGAAGCGAGAGGAAAAAATTGCTGCCTCGGGGAGATACAGAAAATAATGAGGGGAAATAACGATATGGCTGAAGCGTCTGCAACACGAGGTCCTGACGGCACTGTCAGTCTCAACGTGGGCACAGATAACAGCCCTGTGAACGCTGGAGATAAATCCCCATCTGTGGGCTGCGTGGACGTGGGACATGGCTGTAAGGGCAGAAGGCAGGAATTGTATCCTTTTAGCTCTGCCAGGACATCGGGGTAAACCCAACGTGCAAGAATATTTCCAGTGAGAGGCTGCAGGAGGTCCCTCATCAGGACAATCCATGGTATCACCTTCCATTATCTACTTTCCAAACGAAAACCTGTTCTCTATGCTTAGAAAGGTCTGTCAATGCTTGTGCTCTGACACCTGGAAGGATTCTTACTTCTGCGCAGTCAGCGAGCCATAGGTGACCGACTCTATATGATCCTGCTCTGGCAGAGGGGTTGGACTAGATGATCTTTTGAAGTCCCTTCCAACTCTGGACATTCTGTGATTCTGTGATCGCTACATGGGTCTCCATCATGGGTCACTACATAGAATTACCCTCGGGCATTTCAGACCCCAGCCACCACTGGTGGCCCCCACCAAGGACACCCTGACACTGCCCCTTGAACAACTGTAGGATACCCCACAGTAACTGCTGATGCTCCATAGAGGAGACTTTCTGTCTGTGTTGTCATTGGGACAAATATCTCAGAAACCCATGACATTACCACCAGTTTTCTTTGGCCAAATGCACATAAAATACACTCAACCTTGATAGTGAAGGATGCTAAGGAGAGTGTGGGTGCTGGAGATGGGGAGGAGAATGGAGTCACCAGCACTTGCAGACACTCAGGATTGGGAGAAACACATGAAGAATATCCCCAAGACAAGGAATTAAAAAAAAGAAATGCATAAGCCTTATTAATTCTGCAGTTAAGCTTTGGAAATACCCAACTTTAGGGTAGGAGAGGGTTAAGAGAAAGCTCTGAGCCAGGCCTTTGCTCTCTGACTACATGGGATGGGATGCTCTGAAGGATGAGCTTCAATCTCCCAGAAAGCCCTCCTACCCTTTTGATCAGGCTAGAAAGAGAATGTCTCTCATCATTAAAGTCAATTCTTCCAGGATAGCAAGGAGGGGCATTTTCATGGCTGATTAGCTTTGTAAAGCTCAGGCCAATTCAGCTGTTATGGGGAGATATATCGCACTCCTGCCTCGCAGCAACCAGCCAGTTTGGCAGAACAGGCAGTGCTCAGGGTGACACACGGAGCAGGAGCTGCTGCACCAAAACCACTGCGCTGGGGACTGAAGAACGTAACAAAGCCTCAGAGCCAGATTTGAAGCCCTGAAGCTTCTCTCTTGTTCTCCTGGCCACAGCTATATGCTGTCTATGTTCAACTAAAGCTGAGGCCAGAGCCTGGCAAATGCTGTGAGGGATGAGCAGCACTCCAGAGGTGCTGGAGCGGGTGCAGAGAAGGGCAAAAAGGCTTGTGAGAGGTCTGGAAAACAGGCCCTATGAAGAGCGGCTGAGGGAACTGGGTTTGTTTAGTCTGGAGAAGAGGAGGCTGAGAGGAGACCTTATTGCCCTCTACAACTACCTAAAAGGAGGCTGTAGTGAGGCTGGTGCTGGTCTCTTCTCTCTAATTACTAATGACAGGACAAGGGGAAATGGCCTCAAGTTGCGTCAGGGTAAGTTTAGATTGGATATTCGGGGGAAGTTCTTTCCTGAACGAGTGGTGAGGCACTGGAACAGGCTGCCCAGGGAGGTGGTGGAGTCACCAACCCTGGAGGTGTTTAAAAAAAAAGTAGATCTAGCACTTGAGGCTGTGGTGTAGTGGTTGGGTGTGCTGGGATGAAGGTTGGACTAGATGATCTTCAGAGGTCCCCTCCAACCCCAAACATTCTGTGATTCTGTGATTCTGTGAAACGAGGTATTGAGACATTGTGCTCTGGCAAGAAACCATGATTTCAACAAGCATCTCCTTCTCATTCCCTTCATTTCCTTCCGGCTATGCCAGAAGGGAACCAAATCCCACACGACAAGGGCAGACAAGGGCTCTGCCAGCTGCTGAGAGGCTCAGAAGGTGACTGATGCCTTCTTGAGGCTGTTTTCTGCTGCAAAAGCCTTTGTTTCCAGTTACTCATGCACTTGATTTAAAAGCTGCACAAAAATCTCCCCCTCTGGCCGATGGGAAGAGAAACTGCTTGAATCCATCTGCGGCTGGGGAAGCCAACTGCAAGACACAGAAGGACAGTCTCCTGTGTAAAAAAAAAAGGGGGTTTGTGGCTACCTGAGATGCTGCACCCTTGCTTTAGCAGGGTGGAAAGGTGAGGCACTGGGGCTGCAGGCAGCCAGTGCAAGTGGACTGGACTTCTGGCTGCTCCCCCTGGCACTGGGGAGCTGGGATGTGTCAAGAGTCATCAGGAGGAGATGGGAAATCGCAGGGTTTCACCCTGTCTCTGCAAGACCTCTCAGAGTCAGACACTAGAAGCAGATTTATAAGGCCAATGATGCACTGCGCCAAAGGCGAGTGAGCTGTGGCGTTCCTGGAAAAGCGAGTTGTGGGATCGATCCAGGCACTCAGTGCACAAACAGAGCAATGCTGGTGGGATGGACAAGTCTGATGAGTAATCACAGAAGACGTGAGGGACACAGAAAGTGTACTTGTGAATGCCAGGTGCTGGCAGAGCCGCTGAGATGCTCTCTGTGCATCTGCTCACATGTAGCTTGGTTTAACCCAGTAGTGAGGAAACTGGAAAGGAGAGAATTTCCCAGGCCAGTTTCTGGCCACCTACATGTTCTTCGTCCCAATTGTGTCACCCTACAGTGGGGACAAGTGAAAGCGATGGGGACCTGGACTGTGTCTGGGCTGAACCACCCCAATCCAGTGGCCGGTGTACAACAGCTTAAGGTAGCAAACACACAAGTCATAGAATCATGGAATCATAGAATCATGGAATCATAGAATGTGTTGGGCTGGAAGGGACCTTTAAAGGTCATCGAGTCCAAGATGTCGGCATCAGCATCACCCTGGGCATCCCAGGCTGAGGATCTCAAGACTCAGGTATTAGAAACAGGTCCTCTGCTCCAACACTGGTTTGCAGACCTAATGAGGAAGACCAGAGGCACTGTGAAGAGCTTCTCCAGCCCATACTTTAAGCCTTCCCAACAAGTGCTTGTCCAGCCTGGCCCTGATCATCACCAGTGACGTTGCTTCGGTGACTTCTCCACCCATCCGATATCAGAGTCTCATTCTCCTGACCGTGCCCTCTGTAATACTTCTCCACTGACTAACTCAAATCTCATTTGTTTCAATTCCACGTTTGTCCGGTTAACTAGGGCAGGGAGGGCAGTTTCTCTCTGTGGACAAGAGGTGGCTCATGATCCATGAAATCCACAACTTCTCACTCCAGGGATCTTGTCCACCACTGTCTCCTAAACGGAGTTTGGGCTCACGTAACAGAACTAAGTCCTGGGTGACAAAGATTAAAGGAAGTTCGTTATCTCCCTCACTGTCTACAGAAGAGTTAATCTCCCTGAGAGCACCTGGCTCCTGAGTCACCCTCATCCAACCTCCTGCCTTGCCCCTTTATCAGCCATCAGCACTTTCTAGGTAGACAGGTGACTTTTACTGCACCACCTCACACAAGGCAAATCCTCTAAAAGCAGTCGGTGGAGTATTTAATCGTCTCCCAATGCTCAGCCCAGCACAGGACGAGCATCCCTTCCTAAGCCTTTTTAATCCTTCTGCCTCTAATGTGAGATATCAGGCAGAGGAAAATAACACCAGCAGTCCAAATTCTTGGATTAGGTGTTCCCCAGCAGCTTCTGAAACTTTTCTAACCATCACCCAGGAGTGTGTCATGCTCTGTGAGCTTACGCAAAAGAAAGTATCTTCAAACCAGGAGAAAAAGTATGTAGAAATGGGAGCGATATATTAATGCCCCTTACAGAACAGCTCTTGCAGAAATAACCACTCTCTAGGGCAGAGGACTCCCTAAAACGATGTCAGACAAGCATTACTTTGCCCACGTGGTACATGTGGGCAAATTAAAGAGCTTGGAGTATTAAAGCTATGGAAAAAATTACATAAAAAAGGTTCGCATCTGGATATTTGCTGTAAAATACTTCCCCTTCACCTCTGTTCTGACATTTTTATAAGGCAATGTAAAATTTTTTATATTCAGCAATGCCAGTCACCGTTTATTTAAGGAATAACAAGCGAGCTTACAGGCATTTCCTGGAGAGAACCTTCTGGCGAGGAACTTCTGTGTTTTAACTGCTCATTAATCCCCCAGTGAACATCCTGGTTTGACACCATTATCGAGACTGCTCTGTGTTCACTGTTGAGACTATAATGTGATCACTTAACGGAAGGTTGTTATTTTTCAGCACTTAATTATAGCGGGATGCTTGTTGTGTGTCATTAAAATTACTCTACCGTAAAAATCCCTGTTCTTAACCCTCTGTTTCCACTCATAAGTCTCCGTGTCTCCAGCTGCGTTATCTCCCTCCTCGTGCTTGAGATCTGTGTACAGGCAAATAACTTCTTTTCTTTTGCTATTTTTGCCCCAAAGGTAATCCATTTGTTTCTGAGCCAAGGGAGAATGAAAAAAAAAAGATAATAAAAATCAAAATAATTCATGGGCCTCGATATGAAAAAAGAGCCAGTTTATATGGTCATGAGGTTTCTGTGCAAGCCAAAGGGATGAAAGCTGGCCTGAGGGGCAGAGTTATTTATGGCCCCTCTTCACGAGCGTGTCGGGACTCCTCCACAACGCATCGCTGCTGGGATCGTCCTCAGACACCCTGCTCTTGTGACTCCATCCTCCTGCTGCCTCACAGTCTGAACTCTGACTTTTTCTTTTCAACTTTAACCCCTTCTTCTGTGTAGCTGCATCCTTTTGCAATCCCTGGAGTTTGACATATTCCTCTGCTTTTTTCCTGAACTTTCTCCGCTGCCTGTGGAATTTCCCTGCAATGCATGAAAGGCCACCTCTTGCTGAAGCCTGCAAAACACAGGCTAAAAGTCACAGCTTTTCCATTTTATGACCATCGTCCTGCTCACCTCTTTTGCCTGCCTTCTCCATTTGCTGAGTCCTATATGGAAATATGAAAAAAATACTAGAAATTAAGCACATATTAGAATCATAGAATAGTTTCAGCTGGAAGACACCTAGAAGATCACTGAGTCCAGCCTTTGTCCCAGCCCTATTAACTGGCTAAACGATGTGCCCCAACACAACATCCACCCGTCTCTTAAAAACCTCCAGGGACGGTGACTCGATCACCTCCCTGGGCAGCCTGTTCCAAAGGCTGACAGCCCTCTCAGTAAAGAAATTCTTCCTAATATCCAACCTGAACCTCCCCTGGTGCAATTTGGATCCATTTCCCCTCGTCCTATCACTATCAAGAACAACAAAATGCAAAACCAAGTGTCACCATTTGAAAAACATTTTTTCTCTTGCTGGATCTCAGTCTGGCTTTTTTGGTTTTATACTAAGCCATCCTAATTTAAAAGAAAAAAAAATCACCCTCAACCAAACAAATAAACAGAAAGAACGCCAAGGTATAACCAGTTCCAGTCAAAGGTTTATTTTCCCACCTTGTAAAACCAGATAGATATAATAGGGAAAACAAAACAGTGTTTTCTCTTCACAAGGATTTAATTGTGTCCTCGGTGCAGGGAAGGCTGGAACACCAGAGCTCTTTGGTCACCAGGTGTGTGCCTAAAATCCTGCTCAGTGATTTAAAAACTGAATACTCCGTTTACTGACATATTCCCACTAGCAACATGTTGATCTCTTTTAAAATTAGTGCAAGGTACATACTCTCATTCTGCGATGCGATTCAGTACTATTTTAAAGAAAACGCACGATCATTACTCAGTGAACGTTACACAGGACCATCTGAAGCTGTGGCAGACCCTGAGAGGGCCCCTTTCTGTGTGGGACCTTCAGACCAGCACCAGGACTGGTTGTAGGTATATGCAGCATGTGGCAGATTCTAACACTCGCCTGTGTAAGTCTGTAATGTGCTGAAGCACAACGATAGGTTCCAGGCTGAGAGACCACCACCACTCCCTGCTGGCACGGCAGCTCTAGGGTCTCCCAGACCTTCTTCTCAGGAGAAGTAGTTGAGGTCCCTTCCCTTGCTCCACACAGGCACGTGCAAACTACCAGGAGTTGCCTCTGGCTTCTGTATCAGCAGTATGGGCTCACCTCCAGCTCACAAAGCTCTCAGTGTTTGCTTTCAGTGACAGTAGCTGAGAAATCTGATGTGTCCCAGGTTTGTAACAAGTGCAACAGCCTTGCTGTGGGACAGAGGGTGGGCTAGAGGCCTCCCAAGCCCCCTTATGGCCATGCAATGGTACTATTGCATCTTGGAATTGCTTAGGAGCATATGAAGACCTACAGAAGTCATGGTGCTTTATAAGGAGAAACCTGTACTGGAGCCAGCATGCTCGAGGAAATGTTCCTCTTGCACCGGCAGAAGTTCCCACCGCTGCAGAGGTGTCCCTGGGGTGGGACATTGCACATCTAAAGCCTCTGAGCAACATAATCTGGGCCCAAACCCACCAGAGTCTGAAGCAACTTCTCTGAGGACTGCAGAGAGCACGGTCCTCCAGCAAAGAAAGCTCATTACCAGCAGCCCGAGGTGTTGTGGTGCTAAGACCTGATCCAGGAGCTCTGGAGCTCTGGAGCTCGGGCTGTGCTGTGGGGCAGATCTAACAGCTTGCCCTCACAGAGCAAAGAGTTCCCGCATAAAACTGGAATTCAAGTGGGATCCAGGTATCCGCCATGTTTAGGCAGCCTTTAAAGTCTCAGGGGAGAGTACACAACACAGGGCTGCAGTGCAGACATCCGTGTACAGTAGCTCAAGAAAATCCTGTGCTGAAATGTCTACAGATCTCTGTTGACTACAGAGAAAACCTCTGTGACTAGCTCAGGACCAAGACACTTGAGCTGTCAATGCCCCACTCTTTGAAACAGAGGCAGTAGTATCGAAAAAATACTAAATAACCTGGAGCTGCTGCAGCACTTCTGGCCTGAGCACGGATGGTGTTCCTGGCTTTGCAAAGGCCATCCCCACCTACTCATCGCTGGAACACAGTTCAGCCAAGGAATGCATTTTCTTGGCTCTCCCTGACTGTTCAAGGCTTAACCACAACAAGTTAAGGCTGATCTCTGCACGCTGTTAGCAAACGTGCTGGCCATATCGATTGCCGGAGCCTCAGAGCTGTTCCTTTGAGATGGGTATTATTCTCTGTGCTTAAATAGCATATTTAACTCCCAGTGCCAAGCAGAAGCTGACTCACAGATCCCCAGATAGCGCCTCTATCCAGTGTTGTTTCTAAAACACACAACGCTGCTATAAAGGCACCTCTTGGGAGCGTCCTGTTGCTGAAGAGCCCACTCTGTTTTCCATCCGCATTCCCGAGCACGACCGCCGCCGCAGCTACCTTTGTGTGCGCAGAGCGGATCCTTTGAGCAAACAGCTGCTGCACAAGACAGCTCAGCTCTTTCTAAATCAACATTTTTTGGTTTGGCAGGTGGGTCTTCACCTCCCCATAGTCTTGAACCTGCACCTGGACATCAGGTGCCCGTAAGCCACCTCTGAGCCTGCTACTTTTGCCCCATGGAGCGTCCCCACAGCATCCCTGGGAAGGGATGTGCAACAAGTAACGTGCTGAACGGGGGAGCTGCTTTTTCCCCATCACTCTGTGCCCCACCTTTGCTCAGACTGACACGAAATAATGATGCCGAGGAGAGCTCAAAGCAGTGGGAAGAAAAGCCGGAAAGCTTTTTGACTTTTTTTTTTTTCCACACATCCCAACACATTTTGCATTTTAGCAATATTAATTTAAGCTAGGGGGGAAAAAAAATAATAAACCCAACCCCTCAGACCTTTTCAGATTATGAGACACCGTTTCCTCTGAGGAAGCCCAAGGGATTACATAGCAATATTTTCCTTGAGCCAAACGTTACGCTTCCTTGAGCAGCTGCAGAGGGCTCAAATTGCAATGGAAATCACTCCGAAATGTGCCACCGAGCCGAGCTTTTCCAGCAGCACCTGGGAGCACGGAGATGTGAGACCCTCTAGGGCTGCAAGTGGGGTGGGAGTACAATTTGCATCCCAGGCAGGGGCAACAGGATGAAGACAAGTAGCTATGGATGTAGGAAGACAGCCTCGACGATCTAAAGCTCCTTTTGCCTCTGACTCCATGAACTGTAGCGTAGAAATCTGACACAAAAGGGAGCCCTGTTTCTTTTTCCTTTTCTTTTTGCCTTCCCGTGCAACTCCTCTACCCTGGCACCCCAGATTTTACAGCGACTCACCCTGCTGAGCGAAATCTGTGGCCAGTCTGCTCCCAGCAGCGTGTTCCTCCCAAGAACCATGCCCTGGTGCTACTTGTCTTGAAGAAGTCACACTGATTCAAACAAGTGAGGAGCAAGCATTCTTCCTTCCAAGTTTCCTTCACTCCTAAAATTGGTTTAATCCTTTGTTAAGCCCTATAATATGGAGGTTTCTGCAGCTGTACTGGAGTTAAGTAGCATGAAACTATTAATCTCGCTTTAGCGGTCAGAGATGTTGACTAGTCATTTATTTTCAAGCCCCAAATACTTGCTTCGAGGTGGTTTGGGCTGCTTAGAGGAAAGGGGGAGGGCTGGACCAGGTGATTTCTTCCAACCTAAATTTTTCCGTGGCTCCACACTTCGGCTTGCTCTATCCATAACACATCCCCGTATTTAGTGCGTGTTCTGTGTCTGCATCCTCCTCTTTGAGGCCCTTCCTCCTCTCTAGCGCTGTTCACGCAACCTTTAGCAAAAATACCTGCTCCAATGCTGTCATTAACCTGGGCTTTATTATTCCAATTATACTTTGCACAGCGATTTTGCACCAGGGTACAAGAGGCATTCGGAGAACTGGTTTAAATTTATAATCAGTAAGTCCTTACTGGTTTGGCCTGCCACGATAGGAGGAAGCAGAACGCGTTGATGTAATCTAGAAACCAAGTTCCTGACGTGCTGCCTCAACAAGGCAAGGCCACGGGGAAGGTTCACTCTTGTTAAACTGCAGGCACGAGTTGAACGACATAAACTCCCACGGAAGTCAGCCAGACCATTCCCCTTCTTAATTACAAGTCCATGTGTAAAAGTTTGGGTGTAGTTTAATAAACTTTATGTAAATGCTAGGCTCCGGATCCCAGAGGACCCGCGTTCGCTGAAACCAAATTAGCCTGAGGTGGCTGAATGACAGGGTTTACACGTGTTCTGAGAACACAAGCCCAGCCAATTACTAAGTTGGTTTAAACCAGTATAATTTCACCCAGGGAAGTCAGCAGCCTAGCCCATGTCATACCTAGCACTGAATGCCGCAGCCCCAGTTTTCTTCTTGCTAATACCATGAAAAAGGAGCAGCTTTCCCATAGCTAATGGTGTGAAACAGGAGCTACCTCCTGGCACGCT
>NW_009692700.1:38078-45954 GCF_000703405.1 Apaloderma vittatum
CAATGCTCGAAGTCCGGAGAAATGCAAGATAACCTAATTTAACACATAATTTAACTCAGCCGTGAACATATAGATTCAGTGTGCTTCTGCTGCAACCACCTCCAGCGTAAATCTGTCTGAGAGTAAGCAAGGTGCAAGAAACTTCAGGGCCATTGCCACTAAGGGGGTAGGACCAAAAGTAGATTGGAAGACTTTGAGAAAGTGCTACCGATGGGGAAGAGCCCAAATCTCAGACTTATGTGTCTCTCTTCTCCTAAAAGTCAGGATAAGGGCAACTGTGCTTTCAGAGACTCTTATTTTTTTAATGGTCCCTCTTTTCTCTGGCATGAAGCCGAGTTTCTAAGAGTTACTACCAGCTCCACAGGAGAACTAAGGGCTTGTCGACCAGCAGCCACACATGGCACAGAAAGGTCACTGGATTGAGAGTGGCAGAGCTCGAGACATGGAGCCTGGGGGTTGTTTTTGTCAGGAATACCAAGGAGTCAGCTGTAGAATGGACTTTGCACTGGCTGGCTTTGTAGCAGGGTGTTTTCATGTACAGCCACATCAGGCCTTCAGCAGAAGTGGCTCTCCTGAGAGCTACTAACGAACGTGCCGGTTCGTTAGCCTCAGCCAAGGGGCAGGTGTTTAAATGACCGCAGCCAGCCCTGCTCAGTCGCCCGGGGAGCTGTGGCAGGTTAGAAGTGAGCCTGCCAGAGGTGGACACCCCAGCTGTGATTTTTGACAGGGGGTCACCAAAACAGTCCTGAAGCCCAAGGCTGGTGTCTTCTGCCACTGCTGCTTTCCTGGTCCAGGGAAGGTGGTAAAGGCTTCAAGCAGCTCTGAAAATGGAGATCGGCATCTTCTCGCAGAAGGTGAATGACAGACAGTCATCTTTCCCAACCCGGGAGTCAATTTGATGTCTGAGCCAGAGGGAAAACTGGTAGCAGAGCTAAGAGACAGAAAGTAAGCCAAGCGGTGTCTGTGGGTATGTTTATGCTTCAGTCCCTCAGTTAATTACTGCCTCTTGGTGGAACTGCACCCAGCAGAGATTGGGTTCTGCAAAGGTCTGTCTGTGCAGCAGCCACAAACGCACCTACATCCCCGGAGCGATGCCTGACCTCCCGGGAATCCCCCTGACAGGGTGACTCCAGCTCCCAAGCGGTGAAAGCCGTCATGGGGATGGCAGTGCCAGGGGCTGATCGGGGAAGGTGTTTCCATCCTGGGTACGTGAGTCAGCCAGAGCCAGGCTCCACGTCAAGGGCAGCAATCGCATTTCCTCGTGCCAGTGTCGATGAGGGTTGGGCAGCACCGTTTGACTCCCTCCAGAAAGGGCAAAAGGCGAGGGGACGGGGCGCTTCTGAGAGCCTCTACTGGGAAAGAGGAGAGGATGAGGAGGCATAAATGTGACCGACAGCATCTCCTTCCCTCTCTCCCTCCTCTTCCTTGCCAGTCTGATCTCTCTAGGGGAGGCGAGACCTCCTCAAACACACTCAGCACCATCTGCCTGCCTGCCAGCCGACGGTGCTGCGAGCGGGTTAAGAGTCTGGCACCCATCGCGGGGCTGGCGCTGAGGCTTTTGCTCTACCAAGCCACCAGCTGCTCCCCCAGCCCCGACGTCGGAGGAGAGAGTCGCCGAGGTCAGACATAGCAGAGATGCTTCTCCGAGAGCAACGCGGCGCGTCTGGCGCGGCCCCTAACAATATGCAGCCTGTCTTTGCCGTTTTGTTTGGGTTTTTGTTTTGAGCCTACAAAACTGCCTCGCCTCCCTTTATTCCTCCCCAGAATACCCGGCACAATGACGGCAGCTCCTCTCTTTTCAGCCCCTTCCCTCCAGCGGAGGGGTCACATTATACCGGGCAGCGGCGGCGGCTCTGAATGCCTTTCGTTATCCTCTCGTCGGGCTCCGTTTCGGAAGGAGGGAGGGAAGACAGAGCTATTTTTATAGCATCTAGGCTCTCCCCAGACTGCATCTAAGTTGCTATTGTTGTTCAATGATCTTTCAATTACTTGCTACGCTTGGGACTTTGCTCTGCTCTTGCAAAAAAAAAAGGGCTGATGTATTCAACACGCTCTTTCCAAAGAGCAGGCTGGAACTGGACGATTAGGGCTACGCAGAAGAGTTGCTCGCAAACAAAGCCATTCTTTTTATATCAGAGTTTAAAAGTGCAGTCAGCTTTTTTCTTCTGCAGCAAGTTTTCTGTTCTGTGGTAGTTTTCAGAAGCTATCTGTCAAAGACGGCATCCTGAAGTGATTTTTCTGTTCCCAAGATAGATGAGTTAACATTCTTTTGACTTTGTTTTCCCCTTTTTCCTCCTTGCTCTTTATACAATACTCTGATTTTCGTTATGAAGCTGGGGGTTATCTCAAAATATGCCAGGATTTCAGAGGAGTGGCTTTACTGAGATTATGGCTCTGGGCTGGGAGCCACACTTTCCAGGTTTGGACCTAACTTTAGTCTCTAGTCCATACAAATCAACATTTTCCCAAACAGACACTTTGTTTTCATAGTTACCCAACCTGAGGCTATCAGATGCTCGTCTTCAGAGTCCGGACATCTTCCCACTAAAATCAGATGGAGACATATGGGTCAAGTCTTTCTAGTAAAGCTCTTTCAAGACAGAGCCTGAAAACAGAAAATCTACAAGGAAAGCAGAAGCAGGGCAGATGTGCTGTAACTCAGCCGCTGCGATGGTTTTTGCTGAGCCTGGGTTGATCCAGCAGCTTTTGCGGCGCTACCGAATTGCACAGTATGAAATATCATCTCTTTTGAATTAGAAGTAAAACCAATGTCCTAACATTTGTAATCACTACAGCTCTTACAGGGCTCTGTGAAGAGCCAGGTGATATAACCCAGGTCCGTGTGGGATTGTTACTGTCTGACTAACCACGATTTCCACAACAGCTTTGGAAGGGTGCGACATTATTCTGTTTGTCTCCTCATTTCTGCAGTTCAATAAATTTTTATTTCTAGTTTTGCCCTACCCTAAAAATCAAAGGTCTAAACCAACTGTGCAGATTAAGGTATTCATCATTACCGTGCCTTCAAATTTATCAGACCTTTGTTCCCAGCAGCACTTTAGTTACTTTTATTTCATTCCTTATTAAGCATATTTTTGAAGGACCTTTGGTCATTATATCCACATCTAAACGAAGGAAAAAAAGAGAGGTCAAGCTAGTTCTCTAGCAAACTCTGAGTTTATGCGTAAATGTTCTTAATAATTGAATGTGTGTTGTCAAACATGCTCACAGCAGGATTTCCAGGTGGGAGAGCAGAAAACAGAGGGTTTCTGTGCTTAATCCTGCTGCTCTGAGACTTGTATCAGCTGGAGAACTTCGGGGAAAACTCCTGATTGGCGTGAGAGAAGGAGGAATCGTGCCA
Source organism: Apaloderma vittatum (assembly GCF_000703405.1). Taxonomy (NCBI): domain Eukaryota; kingdom Metazoa; phylum Chordata; class Aves; order Trogoniformes; family Trogonidae; genus Apaloderma; species Apaloderma vittatum. The sequence continues at coordinate 41,440 of NW_009692700.1, forward strand.
GCGAGGTCTGGGACATGATGACAGAAATTAAAAGAAAACAAGGGTGTGTTGTTTGCAGGAAGTCTGATTTCTGGAGAGGAAAAAAAACAACCAAGCCACAACCGAAGCAAGTCCTTCAAATGACCGGAGAGCGTTCTGAAGGAAGATCACGTGGCAGTTGTTAAGTGTAGGGTTGGCCCATGCAGCTTTCCCTGACAGTGACTGAGCATCTCAAGCGAATACATTTTCTCTGGGCCCTATCCTGTTCAGACCTTCATGGGAGCTGGGGAGGCGAAGCACTGAGGGATGAGAAGGAGTTTTGGTGAAAATAGGTTGGTTTTTGAGTTATCTCAGCTGCTTAGCTTGAAGTTGCGTTTCATGAGAAAGGTTTTCACGCTCCACCTGAGCTGCTTTTTGCAAGAGCAGGAATTTCTTTCTTGCTGTTCTCCTCAGCCTGGGAAAGAGGAATTTCTGGTGGGGTGCGAGGGATGATCTCCGTGCTGGATGGCAGGACATGCTTTTCCTTTCTCCCGCTGTTTGTAGATGTTTTGGGTAGGAAGCAAGGCCACCCTGCTGGAGCCAGCCTGCCCCGTGTCACCTGGATATGAGCAGGGCAGCTGGAAGTACCTTCAACAGAAAGGATGGGGCTGGGAGACGCTGAGGATTTGGGAACGTGGGCAGAGGTTGCAACGGGTGGAAAAAGCAGGTCGGGTGAAGAACAGAAAAACTGGCGACGCTGGGGTATGAGCTAATTGGAAATAGCTGCTTCTGGGCCCTTGGGAAGGGAGTTATTTCTGGAGTTTAGGGCTCCTGCGAAACAGCTTGTCTCAAAGGAAAAAAGCGTGTGTTACGGTTAGGGCTTCATGTGATTTTTTTCGAGCCCACATATCACCACGGCTTGATGCATTTTGAGTCACGCAAATAAACCGACCGAGCAACCAGCTTCCCAGGGCAGCTCCTCTGTTTACACGTCCGTGATAACGAGCTCAGCCCTGACTCAGCCATCAGCAATGGTGCTCTGACCTTATTAATATCAATGGGAGTCTTCTTAACGAGGACATAATTTCACCCCAGAGGCCAATTCATTAATTAGCATCTCCGGCTATCCTGTCATTGGGCATATGAAGAGGGTAGTAACTTGACTTATACACTGAGCAAATATGCGCTGAGTAAATATGCCTTGAATTGCACATCCAACAACATCATCGAGGGTCATAAAACTTCGGCAGCAAGAGCAAACCGAGGCGAATGTAGCTCCAAACATAATTCAGTGCTGGTGGCACTTGCTCCTGGTTGGAGTCTTCTCCAGAGTCAACGTCCAAAGAAATCCTTGTGTCGTTAGCTGCATGAAGTTGTGCGAGAGTCACTCAAATGCTGCTCTGTTGGCATTATTTATTTTTTTTTTAGCTGCCGTAGCCAGGCTTCTTCCATCCCTCAATGCAGTATGTGCAGTTTGCAAAAAACACCATTGTCCTGCTGCGCCTGTTACCAGGAAAGGGTGTTTCAATCATTCTAGCATGTCTATTATGAAATATTTCTGTTTTCCGAAATAAAAATAGCCTAGCCTGCACTCTGGGCTAACCTGACTCCTCCCCGTCCAAACCACATTTTCATGTTGGAAAGTTGTCTGCTAATGAAAAAACAAAACAAAAAAACCCCACAACATTTTTGAACAGTCTTTGCATGTTAAAGTTGAACAGATTAAACTCAATTTAACCATAATCATCTCCCACAGTTAATGTTTCATGCAGACAGCAACAGGGCACAGTGTGATCACCGACAAGGTCAGGACAGGATTTCTTCTATTGTGCAACGTTCGCGGATGTTGGTCTTCTCTGAAGTATTCGAGATTGGCCACTGGCAGCTGATTATTTTAATATTATTTTCATATATCTGTTAGCTGGACTATTGGCATGTCATGATGTGAGAACTCTCCCTACTCTCATTTGCTGGATGATCTTTCTTCACTCTTTCTTTCAGAAAGTTCAAGTTTACTTGATAAAAAAGAACCACTGACCACTGCGCAGACCTAATTATTTTAGTTCTTTGGTCATGATATTTGCCAATTTTAAGGAACTACTATTGGAAAAAGGGTTGGTGGGAAAAGATTTAAGGAGAGAGGGCATCTCGTGTTTCTCAACCTAGCTGGAAAAAAAAAAAACCCACGAATTTTTCAGCACAAAGCAGTTCTGACACTGACGCAAAGAATTTCAACTCAAGTCCAGGATGGGAACAATTTCGCCAAGTTTATTCTCACCACGTTAACCAATGTTTTTACTTTCAATCTCTTGTGCAATAACTAGCTGTGTTTGGCAAGGAAGCCGGGCAGCAGGTGTTGTGAAAATACAAGTATTGTTATCTCTGATAACTGCAAGCGAAGGCAAACAGATGTGGGGAGAGACAAAGTACGGCACAGAGGCAATATGTGACAGCAGATACCAATCCCGGGCCTGAGCGGGTAATATCTAACTAATCCATGCGGCACAGAAGCCGTGCCAGGGAAGTTTCCGCTGGTGGGAGCCCTTTGGCTTCAGCTGGTGGGACCAAGTTGTGCTGGCAGCACCCTGGCACACACAGAGGACAATCCGGAGAGCAGCGTCGTGCGCTGGCGATACCCTCAGCTGGGTGAGTCCTGGAACCAGAGTGGCTTTTGCTGGCAGCGCTTTGGCTGGGATCTGAATCTGCAAAATCAGGCCATGCTGGCAGTCATTTGTGACCCAGGTACATACCTATATATATATATATATACACATTTTTAAAGCAAACCCACAATTTCATTCTCTTTCTTGGGGCCTCGAGCGGAGAAGGCAAAATGTATGAACGAGGGTTTTGTTAGACAGAGGCTTGACTGACAGGAAGACACAAACAAGTCTTTTAGCTCCTTTCTTTCCTGTTTGCTCAACACCCTTCATTAGCCCTGGTAACTCACCTGGAAATCACCAAGGCTCTCACTGAAGAAACTCGTCAGCTCAGACAGGTAAATACTGTTTTGCTTTCTAAATAAAAATGAACTATTTAAATATTCTGAGTCGGCTATTTCCATCCAGCCTGTTGTCTGTCTTTACATTACTGTACCTAAAACCTGGGCATTTGGTTCCATAGGAAAAATGTAATATCTTTTTCTGCCTTTCATTTAAAACAACAACAACCATTTCTTAGCTGTTGACATCTTTCCATGTTTGAAACAAGGTATTAACTACCTGGGTAACTCCATATACAGTCAGAGTAGTGGAAACAGACCAAAAGCAGCATTTCCCCAGCAACTCCAACATTGTCAACTTTCTCACTCCTTCACCCTGTTGAAAATGAAAGGCCTGAAAATTTCGAATAACGTGTTTCTGCTCCACCCTTCCTGCCGCAAATGGCATCTTGCTGGTGTTGTACAGAAAAGAGCCTGCAGCTTTGCCCACAAACTCTAGAGAGGATGAGAGATTTAACCGCTTTACTTCTTCCTCCCTCAGCCCTTTGTGGTTAAAAATTTAGGCCTAGAAATCCTTGGAGAGCATTGGTTTAACTTGTTTTCCAGGTTAGGAAGGTCTCCCTTTTTGCAGATATCTATTTGAGAAACGAAGATCATGAGATCTTCCTTTCTCAAGAGGAAGGGGACAATCTCTTCCCAGTAGTGCCCAGCAATAAAACATGAAATAATGAGTCTAAGTCAGAACACAGGAAATTCCACCTCAACAGGAGGACAAACTTCTTTACTGTGAGGGTGATGGAGCCCTGGCCCAGGCTGCCCAGAGAGGGTGTGGAGTCTCCTGCTCTGAAGATTTTCAGTATCTGTGGCTGCCCTGGGGGATCCTGCTCTGGCAGGGGGTTGGACTAGATGATCTCTAGAGGTCCCTTCCAACCCCCAACATTCTATGATTCTTGCATGCACAAATAATAAAGACAGGTGCATCTTCCCAATTTTAGACAGAAAACCTGTACTACAAAGCGATGACAAACGTCCCACACTGGTGAGCTTGCTTTTTTGTGCCACTGTAATTCCTGCATGAAAAGCGGGACCACTTATTTTGCTTAAGCCAGACCTGATGATGGTGGATCTGAGCAGTAATCAAACTGCCAGTCGGACAACCCCAAAGCATAGCCTCAGCGGGAACAGCTTCAGCTTCAACTGCTCCCACTTCCAGCAGCATCACAGTGTCCTTTTTGACTGTGTCCAGCTCTGGGGCCCTCAGCACAAGAAGGACACGGACCTCTTAGAGCGAGTCTAGAGGAGGCCACGAAGAAGATCAGGGGCTGGAGCAGCTCCCCTGTGAGGAAAGAGAGGCCTCAGGGCACCCATCCTTTAAGTATTTATAAGCATTGATAAGATCCCTCCTCAGTCTTTTCCAGACTAAAAAGATCCAAGTCCCTCAGCCCTTCCTCCTAAGAGAGATGTTCTGGTCCCCTCATCATCTTCGTAGCCCTTTGCTGAACCCTCTTTAGCAGTTCCTCGTGCTTCTCGAACGAGGGAGCCCAGGGCGGGACCCAGCACTCCAGACGTGGCCTGACCAGGGCACAGGGGGAGGAGAACCTCCCCTGACCTGCTGG
>NW_009692701.1:0-56086 GCF_000703405.1 Apaloderma vittatum
TCATCCTGCTGTCCACTAGAACACCCAGGTCTCCTTCTCCTATGCTGCTCTCCAGCAGGTTGGTCCTCAACCTGTACTGGCACATGGAGTTATTCTTCCCCAAGTGCAAAACTCTACACTTGTCCTTGTTGAACTTCATAAGATTTCTCCCCTCCCAGCCCTCCAGTCTGTCCAGCTCTTGCTGGATGGCAGCACAGCCTTCTGGTGTGTCAACCACTTCTTCCAGTTTTGTATCGTCAGCGAACTTGCTGACAATGTTCTCTAATCCCATATCCAGGTCATTGATGAATATATTGAAAAGCACTGGTCCCAGCACTGACCCCTGAGGGACCCCACTAGACACAGGCCTCCAGCTAGACTCTTCCCCATTGACTACAACTCTCTGACTCCTTCCCTTCCATCTTCTGTAACTCTTTGATATAGCTTGGAAATACCTTGATGAATTGAATACAGTCAAATCTCTAACCTTGTGTCTTCTGCTTTTAAGCATGTATGGGCTTTTATTTTCTTGTGCATTATGGATACAAACCAAAATATATTTCTCAGTCCAATACCTTTATGTTACACTTGGCTACATTTTTCATTAGGATTCTGTATAAATTTCAATTGAAGAAAAAGGTTTGTAGGATTATGAAATGCTATTTGGAATATGGTGAGGGTATGTGGATTTTTGTTTAGTAAACATTTATACATGTAAGTATTGTAAAATTATTCTTGACTTTGTCCTTTGTACATGCAGTTATGCAGGGAGTAAACTGTCATTGTGGGCAAGACATCTGGAATGCATTGGTCTTCTACTCCCTGAATATCTAGGAAAATCTGGTTTAGTGAGGAATATAAACACAGAATTTAGGCCAACTCAGTGATCTCTGTGGCGAAGTCAGCAAAATGCTTTTGCACACACAAGTGATGAAATGGGGCCAAGCACATGGAGATGCTGGTCATCTGAATCCCAGTGCTCATTGTATGATGCACAGTGACTGGAGTGTCTCAGGAGAAGAACTTTTATCTGTCCAGAGTACTCTATGTTGATATATTTCATGTTATGCTTGAAGAGACTTGCTTGTCAGCTTCAGAGCCTATGCAATTTAAAGTAATGGATTTACAGCTGTGCTTTAGAGAACTTTTTCTCAGATGGAAACCAGGAGCTTAACTTATTGATGTGAAAGACTCTATAGATACTGTAGTGCACATAGATATCTGACTAAGCTTGGCTTATGGGGAAAGATAAGTATCCTACAGAACGACAAACTCATAGAGAGCCAAGGAAAAGATATCAGTGTGGATTTCCAAACCTCTATCATTTTGCATGTGGACTGCAGACTTTTGGAGGAACTGAGCAGAAAAATCAGTTATTAACCCAAAGGCTGAAATGCAGGATACTCACAAATATTTATGGACTCAACAGCATTCTGAAGTGAGTTGAAAGGATTCACACACCAAATCTCTGAATGCTGGTAAATCCAAGTGACATAAAATCACTGGTTATCATCTTTTTATAGAGAGTTCTACATTTGGACTTCTATAGACATGTGTTAACATATTTATGTATAGATGTTATGTTGTTGAAGGCTGTATATGGACATATACAACAACAATAAAAGGAAAAATTGCATGAGTAATAACTTTTTAAAAATTTCCCACAGTGTTCACAAATGTATAATTTATTTCATAGTACTTGCAAGAAATTCTGTCTTCATTCAGTTTTTATACTACAAAAAAGCATAATGATTTTCTTTTTGTTTCAGGCTTCTATTTCTGACCTTGACATAGGCTTGTAGTTGAAATAATTCTATTTTAATGTTTAATAAAGGACCTTAATTTCCCATATTAATATTTTTTCCCCAGAAATGATTTGGAACCATTAATAAGTTTCAAAAGGTTTTATATGCTATGTGGATATGTAAAATCTTGGTAAAATATTGTGAAAAAAACCGGTAATGTCCTGTACCTATTTGAGATGAAAATCAACACCTGGCTTTTCATTTCCAGATAGACAAGAGGAAAACCTGGCTTAAGATTTTTTTTTTTTTATAATCCTCTTTTACAGCTTACCCTTCGCCACATGTGGTCTACCACTCTTCAAGTTGTGCTAGCAAAAATGACTGACCTGAGAAATGGTCAGAAGTCTGAACTAAATATAAAACACAATCGATATAAAACACAAGTGCAAATATATCTAGTAGTGTTTCTTTTTATGTGGATTAGCTCCATAAGCTTCCTCACAGCATGTCGGTACAAACAGTTCATAGAATCATAGAATCATAGAATGGCCTAGGTTGGAAGGGACTTTAGAGATCATCTAGTTCAATCCCCAGCCATGTGCAGGGACGCCTCTCAACTAAATCAGGCTGCTCAAGGCCTCATCCAACCTGTCCTTGAACACCTCAATGGAGGGAGAATTCACAACTTCTCTGTACAGAGTCTGCCAGAGTCTTGCCATTCTCGTACTGAAGAATTTTTTCCTAAGATCTGATCTAAATCTATTCTCCTTTAACATAAAACCATTTCCCCTTGTCCTATTGGTGGACGCTTTTGTAAAAAGTCTCACCCGAGCCTTCCTGTAGGTTTCCTTTGAGTATTGGAAGGCAATTATAAGGTCCGCCTGGAGTCTTTTCAGTTATGGGGCAAAAGAGAGAAGAGATCAGTGCTGGAATAGAAACGAGAAGAGGAGGAGAAGAAACCATGATTCATTAAGTTCACGTTAAAATCATGAAAAAAGCCAATGTAACTACGGCACAAGGTGGTAGCCAAAGAAGAATATAGTAGGTTTATGTAATACAAAAGTTTTTCTGTGTCTACTCACATCATCTTGTATTAGCACTGCAGGCTTCCTTTAGCATAGATTGCCTTGGTAAAGTGTCTAGTTTTGAGGGCTGTAGAATGTAATTTCTTTTTCTGATTAGGTCATCTCAAGTTCTGTTTTCAGTGCTATTTTGATATGATTTAACAAGAAATGTCACCATTTGCTATCTGAATCTATAGATACAGGGCAGGAGGTAAGGAGACATTTCTGTTATGAAGGAATAAATTATTAAATTGCTACCAGTGCTATTTCTACTTGCAATTGTTAGTTTCTCATTTACGCTTTTTATCTGAGACAATACTTTATGTCTATATTTAAAAATAGTCTCGCCTTCGTGTGACGCAAATAAGTGTCTGTATTCAATATTGACTATATCACTTTCAGAGATTTAAATTAAAGTTCCAATGAGGTGAACTGCACCATCTGTGATGACAAAAAAGAAAAAAACATGCAAGAACCCTGATACGCATTTGTAGATCTGTTGATTTTCAAAACTCCATATTTCCCAGCCCAAAGTACAAATTCAATGCCCAGACTAAATTAGTTCAAGAGAATATTAGGTTGCACGATCTTTCTCAGTGTTCAGCTTCAAAAGGATGTTGTTTTTATAATATAATGGACTTATCCAGTGCAATCCTATACAGAACTACTGTGCAGATAGTTCATACTATTCATTAGGTTTAAAATGTTAAAGAAATTCTGTCATTTTTAGACAGCAGTGGACAAGAATTATTTTTTCAGAACTTGAAGCTGCAATACATTAAAGTGATGCTTCATTAAATGTACATTTGTGAAATACACAGTATGAAACACCATTTTAAGGTTTGGCACCTAAATACATAGTTCAGGTGTTTGAACCAGTAGCTTAATGTTGTTGAACAGCTCTGCCTTCCATTGATTGCTTTCTTGGAAAAATAACGTGCTGCTACCTCAGCCCTGGATTTCACAGTGATACGTCATTGTCTTTTTAGTATTCATTGATGTTGAATGTAGTAATCTGAAGAAGGAATAGGTATAGCCTAAAATGATTGCAGATGTGGATGGCAGCAAAATTAGCTGCCAATTTTCTAGATGAGTTGTAGTATTTTTTCCTACAAAAAGAATAATCCTACATATAGATTCTTGCTCCCCTAGGACACCCTCATACTCCACAGCATGATCCATTATTGGAATTTTTAAAGACACATGTCGTCCTCTCACAGACTCACTGAGCTGTAGCAGTAAAGAATGACACAATCTCAGATAGACAGATAAATAACGTAGTCTAACACTGAATAGCATTTGACCACTTGGGGGATAAAATGATTTCTATTTTGTTTTGTGACTGTGGGTTAGACTGCGTGACTAATGAATATACTGCTGTGTCTCATCAGTTGTAACAAAGCGTCAAGTCCATTTTTATGGAATAAAGCTTTCTGTGCTGGAACAAAGGGATTTTTATGGAAACATGCCTGACTATTAGTTACTCTCTTTACAGAAGCAGTGGCAGGAAAAGCCAGAGTTGTTCTCAATGATCATCAGAACTGAACATACGCAATTTCTTATCACAAATTCAATACAAGAATTGTGGATGAAATGTTGATTGTAAAGTGGACAGCGAGTTCCTACATCAGACTGAGTGTAGATCAGTCTGAGTCACTCAGACAAATGTTATATCACCTTTTATTGTCACAGCATCAATACAGCTCCTCCCCTCAAACAGAAAACAACAAAAGCCTCAGAGCTCAGCTGGTCCCAAACACATGAAGTGCAAAGGACAATGCATGGCGTTGGAATACTCAGAAATTACATCTGCAGATTTTCCAGTGGTTCACAGTGACTCATGGGGTTTGTACAAATGTGCTTCTACTGGCACAAGGACCTATTTTTCTTCCTGTATGAAACAGGGAAGAAGGTAGTATAACATTACCAGTCTGGGATACGCCTGCTCTTGTTTGCCAGCCACAAAGGACTGTCATTTATTCACTATGGAAACACTGACACAGCTGTCTATCCCTCTGTTTCCACTGTAGAAGACCAGTATGTAGCACTCCACTATCCTTATGCCAGGCTTCTGACACTATCATGTATTTCACAGAATCATAGAATGACCTATGTTGGAAGGGACCTTAGAGATCATCTAATCCAACCTCTCTGCCACGGACAGGGATGCCTCTCAACTAGATCAGGTTACTCAGGGCCTTATCCAACCTAGCCTTGAACACCTCAAGAGAGGGACTAAAATTTATGTAGAAGTCTCTAAGATGTCACAGCCCATGATATTTGGAAAAGGAAAAACCAACAGAACAATAGTATATAAAAATCAAAACACAGAGGAAACAAGCCAAAACACAAAGCAAGCTGGAGACAAAATACCTGTATATAAAAGCATGGAAGAATAAACAGTGATCTGATAAAGCAGAGGCAAAGAGCTTTTCTGTTACAACAGATAAAGTTAGTTCTCCAAATCACATCTTCTTTAAAGTTGGGACATTTTTCTGTACCTATGGCCCTTTTCAAAGCTTTCTTCCTCTTAAGCACAGCCCTTATCGAAACTTTCACCAGTCACAAATCTTTGAAGTGAGAGTTATTTCCCCCAAAAAGTGTCCTCTTCAAAGTTCCTCATTCAGACACAACTTTAAATTTAGAGGAAAAAAAACTACAGGCAAGACTTTAAAAATCACCAGAGCTAATTAGGTCTCTAGAAACATTTCCTAATATAATGTTGTAGCCAAAGTTACCCTGTTACTCTCAGGCTTCTTGGTTGGGTCCGAGCACTTCTGAAAGCTCTGTGTGTTGCTTGTCCATCACTTTAGGTTCCTTAGAAACCTGATATACATGAATTGATTGTAGGGGCTTGTATCCATGACTAACTACATTATGTGAGCAATGATCTATTATAGAAATTAAGATGGGTTTTTTTGTGATAATGAGACACTCATCACGTACTTTGTCGCACATTTTTCTCTATTGTTATGAAAACTGTATAACTCTGAGTATATACATTCCTAAGCACTCTGTTCATATTCAAACATAATGTGCTACTCACTTGACTTTTTGAGTTGTATACACTGCCACTGATTTTTGTTCTGAAAGCCAAGTTACATCTTTCAGTTTCTAAATATGAAGTCAGTAGCTAGTTACAGACATGAAACCTTGAAAAAAAATATACAAATTCTCTTTCAGAACCATAGATATAAAAAATACAAATTTCTTTCCACTTTAGATACCTCAGCAATATCACTAAATTACTGAATCTGTGGACATTACCTTGCAAAATGCTTCAGTAAGAGACCCAGTGCTATTATATCTTACCAGCAACTTCCTAGTATTCATTTAGATTTTCCTTACTAGGTCACTTCATTAAAAAAAGATTAAAGACTGCTCCAGCTAGAGGCATGAATTCCCACCTCTGTTTCCAGAGAAGTCTGGTATCAATGCAATTCTGAAATAATTTCAGCTATAAAAGCAATGTTAAACACACTCGTTAGAAGACCAAACATCTCTTCTGGGTCTGCAGCGGGTCATATAACTCTAACCTTTGCAGCCCTTGAATTTAACGTAAAGGAGCTTTCCCAAGGAGTGAAGCTTTAAAGGTGTAAGAGCTGTGGTAAGCCCAAAGGTAAACACAATGTAAACCCACAGCACTAACATCTGCTGCAGCAATTTCCTTACACCTTACTGCCAAATTCATAACTTCCCACACACGTCATTTCTCCTTTGAAAAGAAATTCACAGAGATCAGCAATCTGAGATAGATTCTCCTTGAAATACTTATGAGGGAGAGAGGATTCCCTCAAGTAAGCAGCATTCCCCCGGGAGGAAAACCTCCTTGGGATGTCCAGGAGATGAACAGTGTTTCCTCTGCAAAGCATGGGCAGGAAAGGTGTGCCCCTGCTCATTCTTCATGATAATCCAATAATTAGAACTAAATTAAAACCTCACACAAGAGTGGGCAACGTTTAAATCTCTCTCTACTTAAATGACAGAACAGTGACGGTGTTAAGGTCCATACATAAAAGCTCTTCAGTACATAATAGTTTTCACTCTTGATTTGCACACATGAAGTGTGCAGATCTTGCACAGAAAAGCATGGGCAAGGATTAGCCATGATATGAACACACACAAACACGTCTCTTTGCTCAGTAGAAAACATCCATTTCATCGACATCAGTAAGTGTTAGGTGTAAACCAGAAAAAAAACACCCTGGCAACAGAAAATGGCTTTGATTCACAACTTTATGCCTCACCAATAGTTTATGTGCCCTGGGGACCTCAGGACCTCACCAGCAGAAATACTGGACCTGACAGACTTAAGACATCAACAGCAGTTTGCTGCCTAAAGGTTGAACTTTGGCGATTAAAAAAGCTTTCAAGTGCCAACGACACTTGCTAAGTCACTTTCCGAATTCATGCTCTGCATAGCTAGACTGTGTCGACTTTCATGGTATTTTTATTCAAAAGATTAAGTGTATTCATTTGGCTGTATGTGTTGCAAGAGCACTAAAAGACTGCTGAAGTACATGATCACCATGAGCCTGATCAAAGCCCTCTGAGATCAATGGGAATATTTCCTTTGACTTAAATGGGCTTTTGATAAGATTCCAAATTACCCAGTGGAAAGTTAGCTTCCAAAGAACGTTCCTGATGTTAGCATGCCCATGGGTACTGCGCTAAAAAGGGTGTGGCTCTGCACATGGGTGACACACCACCTCGTGCCAGAGCAGATGCAGCTGCGGCATCTAGTTCTCATATCACAGTGGTGATAGAGGAAACATATTTTGATTGACGGGTTCAGTACTAGCTAGTACTTGAAACAGCTTGTGGCTGCGTCAGGATCTGGCAGGACGCCAGACCCCCTTCACAATAATGGGACATCATACAAATATCAACAGGGCAATTTCTAAACCAGCTGGTATTATTAATTTAATGTATTTTAAGCAGAAGAGAGGATTTCAGCCATTTGAAAGGATTTTTTTAATAGATAATTATGCTGTTTGGTGATACTTAATTTCTGATTACCTCTGAATGCTACTAAAATTGCAGCTAGAGCTCCCCTATGAATTGGATTTATAAACACAATGTCTGTCTAATTTAACTGATTCATCTAAAATGTCTTCTGTATTTGTCTTAAAGAAGCTGATGTTTTGGAAGAAAATTGAAGGTAACTGGACATTGACAAAAATAAAAACCACCAAGCTGGAGTTTAACAAACTGTGCTTTGGTAAAAGAACCTGCAGATGATTTAAAAAACAGGGAAAAAAACCACATTGTTTTTGTGGGAAATGTTCAACAACTAGAGATTAGAAGTGAATAAACAATTCAGTGTGAATCATCTCAACTCCACAGTAGTTTTGAGAGTCTTCATTCCATTTTGCCTTAAGAGCTAGCTTGAGAGTAGACTTACTACTCTTTTCTGTTGTACTACATTTTTCTTTTTATTAGAGAGAATTTCCAACAAATACTTCAAGTTCAGCTATATCTTTTAGCCTGTAACAACTGCAAGTTTTCTAGATGAAAAAGGCCTAGTCTCTATACTAGAAGACTTTATTAAATAGAGTGAATAGAAAGTTAAATGATAGCTCAAGAATGAAGAAAACTTAAGTTTTAAGATTAGCTGGATTAATCAGGTAAAAGGGAGAGATATATGGTCAAATTTATAACCAACACAAAGTTTCATAGCTATTTTAAATGACATACACATGATGTTTACTTGTGGAACAAATTGTCTACTCTTTCTTCAATATTGTTTGTATTCTTCTATTGATATACTCATTTGTGCATATATATATATGTATTCATACGTATATACAAATGTGTTTATACATAAAACATAAACTGCATGTATTAATCTCAAAGGTACCCTATAAAACATATTTTCTTAAGTCTGATACAAAGGAATTATTCTGGCTAACAGATTTCAGAAGAAAACTACAGACATACAAGTGAGTGGAAATTTTTAAAATGTAGAACAAGTCATGAACAGGTTTGGTTATGATATGGAACTTGTAGGATTTGGTTATGATATGGAACTTGTAGGAGAAGGGGAGGGAGAGCATCAAAGGAGATTTCTGGTTCTGGGTGACAGTGGGTGGTAGCACGGAAACTTTAAAGGAAACCTTTAGATAATTCAGAAATGGAAGATTATTAGTCTGGTTTAGCCATCCAGGTTTTGAGAGATTAGTGAGCTGCCTAAGATGAGATATACGACTTTGTCAAACTACGGATCTTCTCGAGAAGTTTGTTTAGGATACAATAGTGGAAACCCCTGTAAGTAGATACAGCACTCAGAAAGTGAAGTACAATAGGTTGAGAGCCCTCAGAGACTCCAGGTCCCAAAGAAAGATGATGGAAAAAAATTAACCCTTGTTAAAAGCTCTACCAGTGGTCAAAAACTCACTATGCAAATAAGTCTCACAAATACAGTGCTTTTCAGTTTTAACTGTATTTGGCACTGTATCTGATATATTCACTGCTCCAGAAAGTTTATTTTTTACATTATAAAGTCATTTTCCAGACAAATAATCGTCTGAATTTTTGTCCTTGACAGGCTTGAGTACTATTTTCAAGTCCTAATCTTGTTATCTCAGTTCCTATCTTTCTAGTTTTGCCTGCTGTTTTATCTTCAGATTTCAAATAACAAAGTCAATGCTTGATCCTCTGCAAAAAGTATACTAAAAAATGAGCTCTGCAGATGTATGTTTGAAAACGTACGCGTCTCCAAATTAAAGCTGCAGGTTCTTTTACAGCTCTACTGTAGCAAATATCCTACCTGCATATGAAATACATTTGTCCTTTCTGTGCTTCTAAAGTTCTTGCTAGCCTGACTGAATGTGCAGCTGGTAGTGATCTACAGCTTTTGTTTATCCTGCTGAGTGAAAATGAGGGAGGACACATTTGCAGACTCATTCAGCTAAAATTCTGAAATGCTGCCTCATACATTTTAGTCTCCTGAAGTGCCGTCTCGTTCAGTCAAATTTCTCAAAGGTTCATTTCAGCAACAATAATACCTAATAAAGTCAGCATCTGAACTTTCCATGTCTAAAAATGGCTGCCTGACAGAGATTAGTTTCTGTGAATCTTTAGATCTGAGAACTTTCTTAGGACAGAATTAGGAGAATACAGGCTCAAGGACCAGTAATTTTAGGTGGCAAATAATACTTAACTATGCTCAATTACAAGAAATTGAATATATAGGAGTCCAAATATTTTTATAGACTCACTTTTGCTTTCAGACACCCTTTAAAAAGCAGAATACCACTTAAAATAAAAATATTATGCTGCAACTACTTTTCTAATCATTGTCTCCCAAAATCACATTGATTGTAATTTTTGGATCTTCAGTCTTTCAAAATCATACTTAATTAACATTTTTAAGAGCATATTTATAAAAGCATCTATTGCTTCTCTTTAAAATATATGGAATATAATATAAATTGTTGCTGGAATATAATATAAATTGTTGCTATACATCAGTTTTTCTGTATGAAATAAATGCCTGTTTGTATCTTGTATTTGCCACTAATACTTAGTAGTATAAATATATCCCAGTGCTCCTTTTTTTGATAGTGTTTTTCTGATTTTGTTTTGTTTTGTTGTTCAGTTTAGTTTTGTTCATTTTGCTTGAGACTTTTTCCCCTGTGCTACAGTAGATTTTCTTCTCTCTGTGATCTACCGAGATACAGTATTCTATGTTTTTGTAATATGGGAGATATTATTTTATCTATGTGCAGTCCTGTCTTTCTGCTCAACATCTCCTTGAAAAAGACTATTATTTTCTTGAACCAACACTTCAATAGTAGTTGGGAGTGGCGGGGATTTTTTTATGGGTTTGTTGAGTTGTGGGAATTTTTTTTGGTTTCTTGTGTGTTTTTATCTTTTTTTGAAGTCACAGATAAGCATTTCTCATCTAGTGGACTTTTTACACCACATGGATAAAATCTGATATTGTATACCTCACTGTGTGATTCTCTTCCTCTTCACTTTAACAGCTATTGATGCTCCTGAGTCTATTTGTCTGTTTATGTGATTTATCTTAGAATGTACTAACTCCTTTTTTTAAAAAAGAGAGAGGAAGAAGGAAGAAAATGTGCCTATTGATTTGCAGGAAGTGGAAAAAATTTCTTTATTTCTGCTGCCTTGTTCACCAGCTTTCATTTGCATTGCACACACAGTTTTTAATTCTGGGCTTTGAGATCTCTACCATTTATATTTATTTGAAAGAGACTTATGGCTTAAAATAATTAGTAATAATTACTCTATGTCTATCACTTCCAAAAAATTATATGCCTTTCCCACACAAGCTATTGTTTTCTCAAATGCTGGGTATCTATGCCAGGCAGTAGTCCATCTCCTTATCAAAAGCAACTTTTTTTTTCTTCCCCTGAATCTTTCGTTTATATATATTTGTCATTCAGACCACGCTTGTAAATCATTCAGGTAATAGTTTATTACTTTGGACTGAATTTGTTACTATTCAAGTTCTCTAGTTATTACCAACAGTTGTTCCGTTCATCTCAGACCTTAAGGATTTTCCATTCAGTAGACCGAATGTGCAAGAAACTATAAATCGTTTTTTATTTCAGAGACTGCTTTGCTAGAGTTATATGTTCTTTCCAATTCTCTTGTTCTTATGATGTAGTTATCTTCATTTTCTTCCATGTTTTACCTTCCATTTTTCATTTAAATTTTTCATGTACCATATTCATTCTAAAACCAATGCATTCATTCAATGTCTATTTCTGCTTGTCATATGATTGCATCATTTAATAAAACAGTGGTATAAAGCTATCTCAGCTGGAGTCCTCCTAAGTATAATAGGAAACTTTTGGATGTTGCTGTTGGCTTATCCATACTGATTGCAAAAAATTCAGTTTGAAACTGAGCTGTTTCATTCATCCAAAGAACAAGTTACTGGAAGGTATTAGATCTTTACTTTTGCCATGTCCATAATTATCTCATCTACATTAAAATGTACAGACATTTTCAGCTGTTAATTATCATCTTCTTACTTCCAAATTTTCTACAGTTGTGTTAGAGGTTTATGTGCTTATGATTTTATAAAAACTGATTGAAAGAATTCTGCTGTATTTTTTTGGATGAGAATTTCTCTTTTCTAAAAATTGAAATGTTTTAGAAGTTTGTACTGGTTTGGGCAAATATTGTTTTAGAAAAAGTCCTATATAAATGTAGGATGAAAATAAAGGAGTCTACTGAAAATTTATAATTTCCATATTTTTTTCCATTTTGGATTGCTTTTTCCATTTCCCCCTTCTCTGATTTGTTTTTTTTAAATCTTTCCTATTTTTTTTAAGTTTCATTTTATATCCCTCATTCTATTCCTATGTGTCACGTCCCATCCAGGAGAGGGGGAAAAGTGACTTAGATTCGTATTTCTCCAATGGAGTATACAACAGTAAGACAAGTCTCAAGGTCCATACACAAACATTTATTAATTACTCACAGTTTATAGACTTGAGTCAAGATAATAGGTTTTAGTTACAAGACATATTAGGACAGGCAATATACTATGACTTAACAATAACCAGGAAAAGACTAGCTACACAAAAAGCTACAGCAAGCTGCGTGTTAATGATAACAAGGAAAAAGGACATATAACAACTTATAACAGGCAGTATTGTACTTAATGATTACAAGATAGAAACTAAGTATAAAGTAAGCAAGTAGTACGATAGGCCTTGCATTACTTAGTGAGAAAGGGGAAAGGGAAAGAAAGAGAGAGAGGGAGGTAGGGGAAGAGAGGCGGAGAAAGAGAGACACTGATCACTGCTTCGGGTTCTTGTATTGGTCCTGCCAACGAGAATTCAAGGATACTGTCATCTTTATTTCTCCTCCTGCACTCTCTTCTTCTTCTTCTTCTTCTTCTTCTTCTTCTTCTTCTTCTTCTTCTTCTTCTTCTTCTTCTTCTTCTTCTTCTTCTTCTTCTTCTTCTTCTTCTTCTTCTTCTTCTTCTTCTTCTTCTTCTTCTTCTTCTTCTTCTAAAATGCCAAGAAATGTTTAGGGCAAACATTCACGCATCTGTCTGCTACACTATATGAAAAAGAATGACATGCTCAAATGTCACTTTCTTCCCTCTATCTTCTCCCACTAAATAAGAATGAATTGTTTCAGATATTTCATGTGGACAAGTATGACTGGCTGCTCCTTGACAGTGTCTCGGCTCAGCCTTCTGGGTAAAGTAGTAAAGTTGTATTGACTGTGAGCTATATTTGACAGAGATTGCTAGGCATTAGGTCAATGTTCTCCATGATTTCCAGATATTGCTGGGAAATGTTTTCTCTAAATCAGAGTCCTATCTCAGGACAGTATAAAGGCAATTAGCAGATCTCAGTAGTAAGCTACTCCTGATAATAGGGAAGCTTACATGGGCAGAAAAAGGTAAAGACTGATGAATTTGTCTTGTGACCCTGCTACGAAAATGGGAAAGAGCGCCAGATGGTCAAGAGGAAGATATAGGGAGTCTACTTTGCTTAAGACTAACAAGTGATCCAGAGGGTAATGTTTCCTTAAGGCATAATCAAGCATTCAGGAGGCAGATGGAGTCAAGACAGTTCTAATTAGTCCAACACCATATGGAGTTGCTTCTTTTCTAGAAGCTCTACTTTCCAGAAAAGTCTCTGGGTTTACCTGGACATACCAGAGACCTTTGGAAGTGTTTACTGCCTACCAACCCATGCACTTGGCTAGATTTGTTCTTTACAGAAATAAGTGGATGATGGCAAATATGTGAAACCTGATGCTTTAATCTCCAGTATGAAACTGAGATGTGTCTGGATTGTCCCCAAGCACCAAAAATTTAGAAAAATTCCTAAGTCTGGTATGGGCAGACTCTATCAGGTATCCCTGACATATTAGTCCCTTTGTTTTCACTCATAAAAAACTCCGTTTCTCTCTTCCAGCCCCCAGGTAGAAAGAAGCTCTTTAATCTACTTTCATGATATCTGTGGGTGGTACTTCCATTTTCCATTTTCTTTTGACCACGATGATCACCTTTGTTATTATTACTCCTGAGAAGTAGAAGACATCTTCTGCATCTTGGTTGTATTTATATCCTTTTAATATTTTGTTCATCAAATCAAAAAATCAAAATTCCACACCATCTGTACACGCTGGGAAAGAAAAAATAGGAAAATAAGAAAGAAAAAGCCACTAGAGAGCGTATCTACAGTTCATGGTGGGTTGCAGTGCAGACAAGTAGAGTCAGTAAGACGTCAATCCAGGACTTTCCAAATCACATCTGGAAACAATATAGCCACAACTGGCTGATTCATACCATATTATAAAATAATAGAATGGTTTGAGCAGGAAGGGTCCTTAAAGATCATTTAGTTACAACCCATCCATGGTGGGCAGAGACACCTACCACTAGATTAGATGTCTCAAAGCCCCATCGAACCTGGCCTTGAACACTTCTGAGGAGGGAGCATCCATGGCTGCCCTAAGCAACATGTTCCAGTGTCACATCACCATCATAGTAAAGAATTTCTTCCTAATGTCTACTGTAAATCTACCCTCCTCCAGTTTAAAATCATTGCCCCTCATCCCATCACTACACACTCTTGTAAGCAGTCTCTCCCCAGCATTCCTGTAGGCTCCCTTCTGGTACTGGATCTCCCCAGTGCCTTCTCTTTTCCAGGCTGAACAATTCAGTCAAGTGGGGTCCTCTTCAATGTCTCTACGATATGCTCTTCTGTATGCATCAAGAAAAAATTATAATAAAAGAAGTAATTTGTGGGATTTTCTTCATACTACTCTGGAAACATACAGAAGAGTTTTGTCAGAAATATAAAAGTAGAAGATTTCTGTCACTGTTTTCTTGCATACATGTGTGTTGTTGGTTAATTTTGAAACAAGGTTTTTAAATCTTGCAGCAACTGATGTGTAAGTCCCAAATTGCCAAGACAAGTTTCTTCTCATCATTGGCAAGTGGGCAAGTGCATTTGTCAAAACTTGTCCTCTAAGTAAAGACATAAGTACGGAATTCAAACTAGCTGTCAGAGTAGTTCCAAAGAATTTTTACCAATACGGGGATAGGTGCTTTATACAAAAAAGTATATATATATAATATATATATTGCATTCTAATGGCAGAAAACATATTATTTGCTTATCTTACTTGTTTGGAATTTCAGTGTCTTTCAGGATAACTTTTTAGGTGACTACTAGGACTTTTGCCCAAAATAAGACAGACTACCTCCTTATCGTCACCAATCAGATATAATTTTTTCTTCTTTTTGTATTTTAAATAAAAATTTTGATTTTTCAACCTCTTGTATTGAAAAAAGTGTCCTTATCATCTTATTCTTATGATATATATAATAATAGATTAAATTTAATTCAATTAAATTTAATATTCATGAAATTTAATCAAAATATCAACTGCTCATTTTAAAGACAAAAAATTAATTCTAAACTAGTTTTAGTGACTCCTTTTTAACTAAAGGTTTCTTTCTGTACTATAAGACATCAAGCTCACTAGAAAAAAAATCATAGTTTTTGGTTGTGCCAGTTGTCAACTGGCACACAGAATCTGAGGCAGTTTCTAGGTCATACATTCTACAAAGACAATACTCACAAGCTGTGGGTGAACTTATTTTCTTTTGTTTCTTCTGTTACTGAATTACTAGTTTAAGGAGCAATCTAGGCTTTTATTGTTTTTATCTCCAATTCAAAATCTTCACAGTCCTATAAAATTCTGTCTCTAGTGAATTGCTCTGTGAACCTTCTGAGAGATTTAATGTCTAACAAGAGAAGAAGGGCCAGTTCTATGCAGGTGACAGAGTACCAGCATTATATAAAACCAAAACCTTGGTGTTTCTCAGACATTACAGTACTTATCTGAAATCAATACTTAGATGAAGAGCAATTAAAAGGCAGAACTAAAGAAAAATTGAAATGATGGTTTTAAGAGAAGAATTTCTCCTCTTTCAGTCTATACATGATGAAG
Organism: Apaloderma vittatum; assembly: GCF_000703405.1. Classification (NCBI taxonomy): domain Eukaryota; kingdom Metazoa; phylum Chordata; class Aves; order Trogoniformes; family Trogonidae; genus Apaloderma; species Apaloderma vittatum. The sequence goes on from NW_009692701.1 coordinate 15,752, forward strand.
TTGACTTGCAGCTTTAATATGTTTGCCTATTATGTAGAATTTGATCTGGTCATTTTGATGTCTGTATTGACAAGGGAATAATCTTAATAATATTAGCTATTTTGAGTTAGGTGTATATATAAGCTAACTGTCTTGCCTCTGTGTGTAGTTGACACAGAGGGAACCAGCTCCAGAGTACAACGGATGCCATTCACATCTTACTCAAAACAGTAATTCAGATTATTTATCTGATTTGTCTTTTCCATTGTATTTTCTCTTTCGTCTAAAAATCTATTTGACTGGTCAAAAATACTGTGGTTTTTAATATGGATGTTAAGTACCTAAGTAACCACACCATAGAATTTTTTATTTTTTTTTTTTCCCTTCTACCCTCACGAACAACACTTGTGGCTCACCCAACCACAGATTCTAACTGATTTCTGTATGGATTTAGTTATTCATAATCCTCATTATCTCCTTTTCTCTTCAATATATCTTCAGCAGCAGACTCCCCAGTGAGGATCTGAAGATGACTGCCCTGGTTCTTATACAATGCCAAATACTTTACTCCTGCTTATTACTAGGTGAGCAGTGCCTGGTGGCAGCTCATCTTTCATTATGATGGACATGAGTGAAATGTTCTGAGAAACAACAATTATGGCCTTGTAAGGTGGAGAAGAAAACAAACTCATTAGATCTATGACTACTGGACTAGTTGAAAGTTTTTTCTCTCAAAATAGTCAAGAAGATGTTGAACATAAAAAGCCTGAAATTAAGGGATGATGCAGAGAGCAAATGGAGGCTGCGTAACACCATGTCCATAGTGCTACCAAATGAAGACTTTACAGTACTTAAATTCAGTCTCGACAACTCAGATAAATTGTTTTCATCCATTAATGCCTGAGATGCATTTTGTTTTATTCTGTTAGTCTTTTCTTTCGAGATAAGAGGTCACTGTAAATTTTACTGGTATTTCTTTTTTTTTCTGGATTCTGCTCCATAAATAGCATTTTACCCAATTTTTTTAAGTTCTACATTTTCTTGTTTTTAAATTAATTATTCATTAAGCATTAATTTTGGGAGTGAGATTATTTCTAATATAAACTACAACACATATTTTTCATCATAATTACTGAGAGTAATGATAGTATGTAACTCTGAATGTTAAATCAGGAATGGATTTTACTTCATACACTTAATATTTCACTTATTTAATATGATTACCTAGGCCAGTTTTATATATACATTTTTGTTTTCCTAGCTTTCCTTTTGGATTCTAAATGAAGAGGAATTCCCATGCAAAGAACAAAACTTTTGAAAAGTTAATAGAAGTGATTTGTGAAAAAATAAGAAAAAAAAAAAAGAATTTCCCGTTCAGAAGTATACGAAATTACCATCAGGAAGTGTTTGTCCCAATCTGTTGACTACATTATTAATCTAAATTATCTTGTCTATAAATGTAGTCACTTCAGTTGCCTTTAAGTTAAAGCATTCCTTGTTAAAATCAGATTCTCAGTCTATGCATTAAGCCTTGCATTTCATCATCCTCAAATACCAATGGAAAGATAAGTGCACAAGATCATGGAAAATGAGCTCATTTTCTTAACTGGCAAGATAAAAGGTTATTAGTTAAAAACTGACATCAGTTTTTAGTTGCACCATCTCTGCTTTATCAGTCAGAGACAACAGTGATCTAGTAGATCTCCATTTTCATGGATGATTGCAGGGACAATACAACTGATTTCCTGTAGTGCACTGAGGCTCCTTCATGGAGATCTTGTTAAACCTGCTGGGAAAGCCTACGTCTTCTGTAAGTAATCATTTTCTGAAACATTTATCTCTATGTATGTGCTAACACTTATTCCTAAATTAAACCTGACTTGCAGAAAAGAATTGTTACACAGAAATTAAATGTTTGATCTATGGTAAAGTGGCTTGTGTACAAACAGTTGTGTTGTTCTGGTGTGTTTTTTTCCTGAGTGTATGAAGAGAAAGATGTTAAAAAACTATAAAGAGTTTTGTGGAGGGTCAACACAATGATAAAGACTGGAGCACTAAATCTGTGAGGAGACATCAAGGGACAGGGGCTCATGTAGTCTGACAAAGAGAGGGTTGTGAGGGTAGTCCTCCAACTGAAAGAAAAGGGAATTTCTCCAAAGAATTGGTAAAGAAACAGTAGCGTATAATAATACCTTATATAGTGTATAATATCTTCCAATTTGTGTTTTCTGGGTTTTACAAAACACAGTAATTGGTCCAAATTCAGTGATTTCAATGATAAAATAAATTATTAAGAGAAATGTTTATGTTTGGTTCTGGTATAGGGAGGAAAAAAGGGTTTTAAAAGCCACGTATACAGGGAAAATAAATTCTGCTTTTGAAAACATGCTGAATAGTACAGCATTCAGTTTTGTTTGTCAACGAGAAAGTTAAGTGTTCTTGGAATGTTCCTACTTGCTGTCTCTACATAACATTAATGTAAACTTAGAGAGTACAATTTATTTTTAATTAATGGCTTTATCATTTAAGTTTTCTTACAGTGGTGTTTTCCATCTGCAATTATTGAGTTGCCTGCTGACAGTGTTGTTCACTTTTCCACTGCAGTTTCACTTTCTCTGTGAGATCACAAGAAAAACTCATTTTAGGGGTATTAAAAGTACACTGTTAGAAAGTAGGTCTGGGTAAATGATCTGGAAAAAATCCAAACCTTATCATGCATGAAAAACACAGAGTACAGAAATAATGCAAGAAAATCATTTCTCATGCTCTTTTAGCAATACTGAGTGTCCAGATTTATCTGAATATCAAACCTCAAATGTCTTGGGTGATTGATCATTGCTTCATGAAGCCTCTAGTTTGGATTTGGCTTGCCTTCACGCAACCATGCAGTGACACAAAATGTCATACGTGATGGATATGGCTTTGTAAAAAAAAAAAAACCCACAAAAAACCCCATGGAAACAGCATTATGAAGCTTTTTCTCCTTATGATTTTGATTCATTTGACATCTGCTCTGAACCCTGCTGAAAATAACAGAAAATCCATGAAGGTCTCTGATCTTTGGAGAGAGATTTTATGAAAAAGCAGCTTTATCGGGAACCTTCTTCCTTTGTCTTTCCATCGCTCATTTTCTTGAACACACATCTAAACTATAAGCCAAACTGAGACCTAATAGCCTTCTTGGAGTAGATATGAGAAGGCATAACTTTCAAAGCTCTTGGGAACAATATATTATGCCCTGTTTAAAGCCCAAAGAAAGTAACAATACATGGGAATATAAGATTAAATCCTCTGTACAGTTCAGATCTTCTGTGTGGTACAGCTGCTGAGTCATATTCATGTGGCTGCTTTCCGCTTAGCACCAATGCACCTTGGCTGGCAGTGCTACAAGAATATTTCTGTTATCCTCATGGTGTTATGTGGACGTATGGGCTCCTTTCCATACTTGCAAAGTTCTGCTTTTGAGGTCTATTCCTAATTCAGGAAGACTGTAGCTTGTGCTATGTCACAACATTTGTCTGTGTGAATTCTCTCCAACAGTGTAGTCATAATAGTTCTGTGTCTTCTGAAGATAATTACTCCTCAAAATTATGGGAATGAAGATTTCAAACCTGTTGATTGTGCCAAAAAACACACCTCTAAAATATGCCTGGAAATGCTTATGTGACAAGACATCTTTCCATTCTTATTTCCATTAAATTTAATGTGAAAATCAGATAAAAGGTCACTCCAGGACACTTTCCTGGATTTCTGTCCTAAACTGCATCACTTAACGGAAGATCACGGGTGCACATTACAAAAAAATATGGTCAATAGTTTGTGTTGAGTAGAAGCAGATTACTTAGTCAATAAGTCACTAATAAGTCACAGAAGTTGAACACTAACGAGACCTGGGCATTGCTGAGGCAACAGTAAGAGATTCAAAAGGCCATTGATTGTCACTGAGGTTGGTATCTGAGAGGAGCTGCTTCAGAGCCTGCTGGCAAAAACTGGAGCAGCAGATCTCAGTGTATAGGGAGGTTCCCAAGATTTTCCTGAGGCAGGGAGATGCTAGGGCAGCAGCAGCTCTCATAAGAGACACTAAAGAGACTTGTATGTTGCTAGGGCAATTGCGACTCTACTCACATCCTTAATAAAAATCCTCAGGGAGGGCACACATAGCACAGAGCAAGCAAAGAGCCGGTGTGCTTAAGCCTGCATGTGGTGTAGCAGGGTGTGGGAAGGGTCCAGAACGTTGGGAAGAACTGAAGCTCTGCCAGTTCAGTCACGCCTGAATTCCTTGAGTATAGAATTCCACATTTTAAAATACACTGAGCTGAAATGGTTGATTGAATCAATCAATCAATCAATCATAGAATGACCTAGGTTGGAAGGGACCTTAGAGATCATTTTAATCCAACCTCCCTGTCATGGGCAGGGACGCCACCTCTTGACTAGACCAGGCAACACATGGGGATGGAGCGGGAATCGAACCCGTGACCTCGGTGTTGTCATTGTTGTCAGCACCGCGCTCAACCCACTGAGCTAACCGGCCCCCTAAACCGAATATGAGCCAGCAAGGTGTGTTTGCAGCCTAGAAAGATAATCACATCCTGGTTTTCATCAAGAGAAGTGTGGGCAGCAGGTCAAGGAAAATGGTTCTGCCTCATTACTCTGCTCTAGTGAGATCCCAGCTGCAGTACAGTTTCCATCTCTGGGGCTTCCAACATAAGAAAGACATGGACCAGCATCCTCACAGATAAACTGAAGAAGTGTGGGCTGAATGATTGGTTAGTGAGGTGGACTGCAAACCAGCTGAAGGAAAGAAGCCAGAGTCGTAGTCAATGGGGCAGAGTCTTGTTGGAGGCTGACATCCAGTGGAGTTCCTCAAGGGTCAGTACTGGGGCCAATATTTTTCAATATATTCATCAACGATTTAGATGAGGGAATTGAGTGTACTATCAGCAAGTTTGCTGATGACACTAAACTGGGAGGAGTGGCTGACATGCCAGAATGCTGTGCTGCCATCCAGTGAGAGCTGGACAGACTGGAGAGTTGGGCAGGGAATAACTTGAAGAAATACAACAAGGGAAAGTGTAGGGTCCTACATCTGGGCAGGAACAACCCCAGGTTCCAGTATAGGTTGGGGAACGACCCGTTAGAGAGCAGTGTAGGGGAAAGGGACCTGGGGGTCTTGTGGACAGCAGGATGACCATGAGCCAGCACTGTGCTCTTGTGGCCAGGAAGGCCAATGGCATCCTGGGGTGTGTTAAAAGGGGAGTAGCTAGTAGGTCAAGAGAGGTCCTCCTTCCCCTCTACTATGCCCTGGTGAGACCTCATCTGGAATATTGTGTCCAGTTCTGGGCCCCTCAGTTCAAGAAGGACAGGGAACTTCTGGAGAAAGTTCAGTGCAGAGCAACTAAGATGATGAAGGGAGTGGAGCATCTCCCTTATGAGGAAAGACTGAGGGAGCTGGGTCTCTTTAGTTTGGAGAAGAGGAGACTAAGGGGTGACCTTATTAGTGTTTATAAATACGTAAAAGGGGAGTGTTAAGAGGATGGAGCCAGGCTCTTCTCGGTGGCAAACAATGATAGGGCAAGGGGTAATGGAATTAAGCTGGAACACAAGAGGTTCCACTTAAATTTGAGAAGAAACTTCTTCTCAGTGAGGGTGACAGAACACTGGCACAGGCTGCCCAAGGAGGTTGTGGAGTCTCCTTCTCTGGAGACATTCAAAACCTGCCTGGACACCTTCCTGTGTGACATCATCTAAGTGTTCCTGCTCTGGCAGGGGGATTGGACTAGATGATCTTTTAAGGTCCCTTCCAATCCCTAGTAGACTCTGATACTATCATAGTGTGACCTGTTGCAGTGTGTTCGGAGAAGGGGCACAAAGATGATCAGTGAGTTGGAACACCTCTCCTATTAGGACAGGCTGAGAATCATAGAATCACAGAATCACAGAATGTTAGGGGTTGGAAGAGACTTCAAAAGATCGTCTAGTCCAGCCTCCCCCACCAGAGCAGGTTCACCTACAGTAGGTCACACAGGAACGTGAGGAATTTTTCCAAGTCACAAAGTTGTTACTTAGGTATTAGTAGAGTTAGTAAAAAAAAAGGAATTGCTATCCAATAAGAAAATCCTACATTTTGAATAACTGTAGTTTCCCATCAGAATAAAAGTCAATGCTTCAAGGCTTTTTTATAAAGTCAAAGGGTTGTTTGTTTTTTTTTAAACACTGATGTAACCTTTCAAAATATTTTGTTCAGATAATATTAGTCTATTGGAATGTAATTAGTATACATATTAGATAAAATAACTGAAATTCAAGTATCTTATTTTGACTTCCAACCACAAAGAATATTTTCCTTCAGAAATGTCAAAGAAACAGAAATATTCCTATCAAATATTTTTGTATCATCAAAACATTATTTTTTTTTTAATTCAGCCATGGTAATTTTCAATGTCTTAATCAATAGGATCACTTTATATCTTTTACTTTTTTTCTTATTAACTGCTAAAACTAGTCAGTCATGTACTGATCCTCACAAGAGTGTTTTTAGCATGCATAATAGGTATGGAGTATATTCAGGCAAGTGGAAAATGAAAAGAGGAGTACATATTGTTCAGCATGACTTGATTTATCTCTCCCCAAAATAAGTACAATCTTTGCAACTACCTGTAGCAGAGAGGGTAATGCTTTAATGTATTTTACAAGGCACTAGGATCTGTCTGGAATATTATAGACAGGCCTGGTCATGTTCAATAAATACGGGTTCAGACTGATTACTAATATGATCAAGGCTTTCAAAAACCTATTGTGTCAGAGAAGACTTTAGCCTAGTAAAATGGAAGTGGAAAGAAGTTAAAGAATAAATTTCAGTGGAATAAAAGGATATACACTGTCAATTAATAACTTCTGATCATAAATCACATAAAGGTTCTTATTGCCCATGTGTTTTGTGAATCATTAGTGCATGAGTGAATGAGAACGTATATTTAAGTTGTAGCTTCTCAACTTCGGATGATATTGTGTGATATCGTTGCTTACAATAGCAGAGATTAGAAATAAATGTTCCATGGGCTGCTAGAAGGTGTTTCAATAAGGACTCTGAGGTCTTTTTTAAGCAGACCTACAGGTTTTCTTTACATGAAAAGTAGGACAGAAGGGGCATATCTGAAAGTGAGAGAAAGAGATGCAAAGTACCTGCAACCATTAACTTAAAAGCACTCCCATATCCAGTAATACAGAGATAACCATTAAATGCTTTTCCAGTTCTATATGCTATGTTCTTCTGTTGCTAAAGGATGGCATTTCCAAGCATGCCAGCTGAGGACTATTTTAAATGAACTGTTTAAACAGCAATACGATGCGAGGGCAGTCTGCTGTGTTGTTAACACCTCTATTGTTAAAAGGTAAGGTTATATTTCAAATTGTGACTCTAATGGCCACTTCTTACTCTGTGTTTCTGCCACCTGTATGCTCTCTACTTATATCTGCTGCTTTAATGACTACAGCAGATTTTTACCATTACCATTAGCACAGTAGAACAAATGCAGTGGTGGAAACCCTACTAAATTATTTTTTGATTCATATACCACCCACAAATTTCTTACCTGTTTTCCTATTACTGAGTCCGTATCATTCAGCCAGAAAACATAGTTTCTCGTTTCCATCTTGCATTTATTTTATCTCAGAAATCCTACTGAGGTGTCCAACATGCAAATTGCCACAGTAGTGGGGCAGAAAGCAAAAAGTATAGGGTCACCTCTCAGAGTTGTATATCTTTACTTTTCTATTGTTATTGTTTTACTTGACTAGGATTTATGTTGAGAAGAGGGGAAATGGACAGTTACAGTTTTGGGAGGTTTTACCATCTTAAAGAGAATAAAAAATTAAAGGATATTTCTTGGTGTTACGTTTTGGAGGTTTTTTTCATTTATAGATTGTTTTCATTGAGTTTTTCTCTCCCTTTAAATGTGCTTACAGTAAATTCATATTCATACACTGTACGGATGGAAAGAACTATTACGATTATCTACTCCAACCACCTGTGTAACAGTCCATAAAATCTGAACCAATAACTCGTGCATCAAGCTCACATCTTCTGCCTGAGGGACAATATATCTTATAGAAAGACATCCAGTTTTGATTTAAACTCTTGATTCTCTCTAACTAATGTTTACACCTTTCTAAGCCATGCAGCAGACCCGGAAACATGCTGTAGGGATGTAGTACTTTAAAGTTCTCCCTCCATTGACTTTCATGTTAGAATTGATCATTTAAAATTGATTTTTACAATATTTTTTCCAGTACTCAAAAAAAAAAAAAGATAATCATATTTTCTCCTGTCCATAGGCATAACTTCAAAAAATATTCAGTGAAGGACAAGACCTGGAAAATAAAATCACTTGCAGGAACTTCACATTAGCAAAAAAAAATGTTAAGGAGTCAGTGATGATGTCTGTACAAAACAGAATATAAATCATATTTTAAATAATCAGTTGTGATTGTACTTTCTGAAAAAAAAAAAAAATCAAGTCTTTACTTCACAGTTCCAGCTACTACATAAACAAAATGTGAGTTCCAAATTATAAGGAAAAGCTGATCAGAAAGCCCGTCTTGATCTTTGTCCTGCTTCCATTGATTGCTAAATTGCATGAAGTAGATAACCACTTCCATCAGTCACGCTAAATCTTCCTACAAGTTTGTACTTACATAGGTTTTGTGACTAATCAAAGGACATGTCTGCAAACTTTGTCAAAGTGAATTTTTTTTGGTGTTCGCTAGAAGGCATGGCAGAGACTTATGAGTAGATTTCTGTACTTCAGAGATAAAATAATTTACATTAAGTAAAAACAAACACATGGAAAACCTAAAGGAAAACCTAAAATAAACTAAATCGGCTTGAGAAAAACTCAGTTTGCCTCATGATAAACTGTATTTTGGAAAGTATACTTCTTTTCAGATCAAAGGAAGAACAAAGCTTGCTTTCATTCAGAATGAAATAAAAGCTTTCACATTCAAGAGTCTTACTGAAGCTCTTTGAAGAAATAATCATTTTTTTTTGTCTAACTACAAATCTAATGAGATATTATATACCTATTTTCTTTACCTATCTAGGAAAATAGGATATTAAGGGAGTGATTAGTCATAGAAAATGTTGCTAGAAGAAACTCTGAGAGGTCATCCAACCCATCCCTCTGCCCAAAGCAGGATTTGCTACCTTACGTCACTCCTGACTGATGCTTCCTCAGTCTAATCTTAAATGTTTCCAGAAACAGGGCATTTACAAAATCCTTAGGAAATCCATCCTAAAGTTTCACTCTCTACTGTTATAATTTATTTTCTGTATATCTGAACTTCAGCTCAGTTCTTAATGATTGCTTCTCCAGTTGTGCTACCTCTGACTTGCTGGGCACATGTCTGGCCACAGCATTTCAGTTGACGCTTGAGCAGTGCTGAGTAAGCAGAAGGATTACTGCATGTGTTTTGCAGAGGATGCTCTGCTCATACAGAGTAGTGTGATATTTGCTTTCCTTGTGACAACACGACACAGTTGACTCACGCTCAGTTAGCAATCCTCTATAATTCTCAGATCATCCCCATTTGGCCAGTTGTTTCCCATCTTATATTTGTGCAGCTGATGGTTCGTACAGAAGTGGAGTACTTTTCACTTGCACTTTAATCTTGTTATACTGGATCAAATTCAAATCATCAGCTGTTGTATTTGGTGTGTCTTACTGATAGCTACTTTAAGAAATATTGCTGGACATGGATTAATTTTCTGTGGGAAATTATTTTCTGACAGCAGATCTGCACAGCATTGTATCTGTGTCATCTTAGTCATTTTCCTCTATTGAGTCTAGCATATAAAGCAACAAGTTCCATAGATTTTCCTTATAATAAGAAGTGTATATCTTTTTAATACACATTATTAAGTCTTGAAAATGCTGAAGAAGTTGGTTTTAATTTTTCTTTACTAACATATATATATAACATGCTTTTCTGGTTAAAAAAAGAGGCATTGAATAGACGTGGTGGATCTATTGTTTATAAATTAGTTCTTTTAAATCATAAGACGAGACATGGTTCCAGGACTAATATTTGTCAGTAGATATATGGTGTTATTTTGAGTCATAGTTCATTTTCTTCTGCTTTGTAACTATTGATACTCATGCACACAGATAATGAGTGAAAGACTCCAAGTGTCGCTGTCATGTACGCCTGGAGTCATTGAAACAGAATTGTGTGCAGAACAATCCAGGGAATTTATTTGTACACCATATTGAATATTTTACCAAGCTACACCTAGGTGTATATATGGCATAAGGAAAAAATAAGTGATTAATAGTAATTAACAACAACAATAATAATTTAACAACAATTTACTATTATAAAATGGACTATTAATATTACCATTGCTAATAATATTAATACTACTTTGTTTATTTGCCAGAAATGCCAAGGTGTATCAGTATACTTAGCACAAGGTCCAGCCTTTGTGATGTGAAGAAAAAATGACCGTGAAGCAGGAGGATTAAGTGTTCTGTCAAGCATAGTGCTGCAGTTCTGAATTATTTACAAAACATGGAATTCAAAATAGGAAAATTTGGAGTTTCAGAATCACAGTTTGTAAACTGGACATCTGAGAAATACACTTTTTGATGCTTCCCAACTTTGGGGCCAAAGTTAAACACAAGTCATTCCTCCAGTCATGAATAGTTCTATTGATTTTGGACTCTGAGTAAAAGAAAACTCAGCTGAGGTCAGAAAGTTTCTAGTGTGGCAGCCACAGTGCAAGTGATTAAAACCCTGTCTCTCACCTTAAGCGTTCCAATTCAGTCTTGTGAAGTTTAACATCTCACCTCAAGTCTCAGCCAAGTCTCAAGGGACTTTGAATTGACATCGCAAACACACCTCCAAGTTTAACAAAGAAGCCAAAAAAAGACAAACAAGGAAAAGAAATACTTATATGCCAGGAGGAGCTATTCCACAGAGATTCAATCCAAAGAAAAGCTGGAAGAAAACACTGCAAAAGCACATTTTTTTCCTTTCAAGGGCTGTAACTATTCCCTGCTCTTACCATAGGAAAGCTCAAGAGTGTCCAGATAAAACACTCTCATCTTTTACCTTAATGAACTCTGAACTGACAAGTCTTTTTATGACAAATTCAGCGTTGTAGCAGTATCTTCAAAACTATATGAAATTTGGAGCCCCATTAAAAGCCATATCTGGTCTGTCTCGCCTCTGTGACAAGTTCTCTCAGTTCTAATCTGGGTCACTAAATGGAGATCCTATGATAGGGAAAACTGACATCCCATTCATCTTGTTTTGCATGAGTGCTTTGCCTGTCCGAAGAGCCACATAACAATGTTAGTTTTATATAATGTCAAGAAATGTAGCCCCAAATTGGGTGCCAAAATCCAAGCAGAAACTGTACAGACATGATAATATAACCAGATGAGGAAACAAATTGAAAATTTAGATGGCTACAAATAAAAAAAAAAAAAAAGGAGGGTTGTCATTCTTTCGTATTTAACCAGAAAGATAAATGTTCTTCTTCTCACATGCCAGTCAAACTAGGTGCATGAAAAATGTCATAGAGCTTGAGGTCAGAAAGGATGGTCATTTAATTCATTCTCCCTCCAGAGTCTTATACTTGTTCTAGTATTCTTAAATTGAACTCAATGACCTTTGTTAACATTAGGCATTCCTTTCAGTAGGTTTCTATTTTAGATAAACATGGAAGAAATTCAAACACACCAGGAACAGGTCTGTCCACTTCTGTGCAGAAAGATGAAGAATACTTTCAGACCCCAGTATACATCTGGTTGAAGTCTGTGGGGCGTGTGATGTGACCACATTTTGTTTTTAGTCAGAACAATATTAGTTAGGAAAGTGTTGAGGAGAGTGTTTTTTTATTCCTCAAAACCCTTCAGAAAAAGGGAGTCAACACAAATTTTAAGAAAGTCACAGTTTTCAGATCCAGAAGAAGCCAACAGACACTGTGCAAAGTACAAGCTCAACAGAATAAGAACTAAGTTAAAGGTGGTTGTCAATGGGAAATTATCATCAAAAAGGAATGTTGTAAGTGGGACTCAACAAGTTTCAAAGCTCGTGTTTTTGTAGGTTTCATTCTTATAATTTGAAATATATAATTAAATCTAAAATCTGTGAATGACACAATTGAGTAGAGTGGTAAAATATGTTGAATATAAGGCAACTATGCAGAGTTCTTGCAAGAATTTGTTAAGCTGGGCCCACTGAACTGTATACGTGTCTAAGGACACTGCATTCTCAATAGTGATCTTGACATGGTAAATGTGTTTATTGAGGAAATTGGAATGCATTCCCACTTAACAGAGGAAGTTGTTACTTTAAAAATGACTGGAGAATTTTAGTACAAAGGCAACTCAGATGACACCTCGAAGACAGAAAGACTAATATGCTCTTTGGGTGTATAAATTGTAGGAGTACTACTGTGAGCAGGAGTAAGACAACAATGTGTCTCCTTCAGTGCTGTTTGACACATATTCTTAAAGACAATGAGTAAAGTTTTGTTAAGGTTCTTGAAAGAACTATTCAAAGCCTTGAAAAGCTGTGAAAAAATATTCTTGAAAAGCAGAAAGAAATATTTACTTTGAAAGGAATTTAATCTCTTCAGTTTATCAAGAAGAAAACGGAGAAGTGGTTTGATTATAGTATTTATATTGTGGTTTTATTAATAGAACCATTGTACTGAAATATCAAAAGAATGAACAAATATTTTTGCTCTATCATCATACTGAAATCTGAAACTGCACAACCATTTGGAAGGTAAGCTTATAGTCAAATATAGAGTTTGAAAACATAGGGATTAGGAAAAATATTGTTTTGTGATATACAGCATGTTAACTAAGAAATTATTGTGAGCTCTTTACACTTAACTTCAGTGTATATATCCATGAAAAAGAAATAAGCTATGAAGAAGGTGGAAAACTCATCACTTGTGCAGCAAATACGCATTCAGTTAAAAATATTTTAAATCTTGTGGTAGTAGAGAAGGGAAAGGAGGGATGAGAGCAGGAAAGAACGGCCTTGTTTTATTATTAGTCAAGATGTAATACATTTTTACTTGAAGGCTATATGGTTCTTTCTCATTTCATTATGATTATGAGAAGAAGGGGAATTATTTTATTTGTATTTGCCTGAAGTATTTAATAGGTACTAAAAAAACCACTTTAGATTTTTGCCTACTTTGACAAGATGTGACAACATTTCAGCCTAGTTAAAGTGAGTGATTTACTATAGAATATTTAGAATACCTCACTCAGTGCTTAATAAACAATATGTTTCTTTAACTAGTGTCTAAATGACGTGCACATCAAATTAAAGATGGCATTTGTCATCTGTACAAGGTGACTCATGCAAAAAATTAAAGAAAAATAAAGAAATTTGTCATCATCAAATATTGCTTCATCTTTATATAGCACGTGAGAAAAGAAAGGCAGAACCACATAAACCCCAATGAGATCTGAAACTAAGAAACAGATTATAAGGCAAATCTAGTCAATCATAAATACTTAATAAAGATGAATCTAAAAGGAACAATAAAGTTGGTAGGCTCAAAGTTAACCAATAAAATGATATTAATTAAAATGTGTAAATGAGTGGCAGGCTTCACTTTACAAGCAAAATAAATATACACACAGACCTCAAATTTCAAAAGATTATGTTTGCAGCATTCCAGTGTATTTTCCACTGACATTTACTCTGACTTAACATCTCATTGCAATTTTTCTAATTCTTTGACCAATATAATATTGACTTCTATTTAGGAAATTGTATACAGTATCCTTCTTTTATATGAACAGATATATTTTCACTCTAATTGTGTAAAGCCTAGAGGAAAAAGTTTATGGTTGTTCCACTGTACCTCATAGAGTAAAATAAAATACATATTAATAAAAACACTCTTGCTCACTGCTCTTGAAAACAGTGGAAAGGAATTTCAGAATAGAAGAACTGAGACCTACTGAAATTAGATTAAATCTTTCAGTAATCTCATTATAAGCTTCATAAATAGTGTGACTAGGGGCCAGTCATCAATGTGTAAAATACTAAAGAGTTCTAAGGTTTTCATATCTAGTCAAAGTATCTGTTGTTCCTAAGAGACTATTGGTTTCAGTCCAATATCTGTAAAAAGATGGGTCATCTCCTAGTGAACTCAATAGTAACTCCACTGTGGAAATGTTTGATTTCCTTTCATGTTTTCCAGTTGTGATATCATAGTGTTGTGCAAGTCAAAAGGACACCATTATAGTTAGTGTCATCAAAAATTAGCAGTGTTTCATTTAGAGTTAGATCTTTAATGCTGTCCAAATATTCCAAGTTGTTTTCTGTAGTGGTCTGGATTTGGGGTCTAAAATATTTTTTTTATCTTGTGAAGACTTCACAACAAAATCATAAGTTTTTATGGTTGTAGTCATATCAGTATACTTCTGAGCATACATTTTGTTTGTGCATTTAATTTAGGTAATACTACAGTGTTTGTAAAGAAACATCCCTCCTTTAAGCAGTCCACTGCAAAGAAAATTTTGCATATCTAATAGTCATGAAAAGAGCAAAAAAACCCCAGATCTAACCCCACAGATTTCTATAACAATCCTGCTATGGCAGTGCTCAGAAGAACTATAGATACATCCTGATAGATTCTATACTATACATTTTTAGAATCTTCACCAGAAAAAATGTAGGATTATAGGATCTAGCTTATTCACCACTGTCATAATCATCTTCATCATATACATTTGTATAAATGTCTCAGGACAATGAACCTTTGCCCACTTGGAAGATGGCAGAAATCTCTGTTACATATAATATTGTTTGTGGAGTGCAACCTACATTATGCAATAATGAATAGTAGTGGGATGATTAAGATCAGTAAACTTTTTAAAGGAGTGGATCATAGAATCATAGAATCTTTTAGGTTGGAAAAGACCTTTAAGTTCAACCTATAACCTGGCATTGCGAGGTCCACCACTAAACAATGACACTAAGTGCCGTGTCATTAAATACCACATCTACATGTCAAAATTGAAATTAAGCTTAAAAATCTCCCAACAAAATAAACAGCTAAAATATGAATTGTTTATTTATTTGGCTTTTGGAAGGGTTGGCAAGAGGAATAGTGACTTCCCTGGTAGTTTTACTGTGACTGTCATGAAAATGAATTTGTATCTTGTTTTAAATGTTTGGCATGAGCACAGAGAATGACAAACAGGATTCTCTTGTTTATGTTAACATTACAAATTGTCATAGTTGCTAATGTAAGCCCCAAATTAATTGCACTGGAGCTTGAAAGTCAAAACTTACTGAAAGTGTGAGTGAAGACAGTGTTTTATGTTGAATACATGATGGTTCATTCTTGAATGTTACCTGTAGATTTATTTTCGTTATCTCAATTAGTTATTTTTTGTCTTTGCATTTCATTAGTTTTTCTGCAGTAGCAAAAGTGCAGGAAGGTGGCAGATTGGCTTATACATAAGAGATTTTCCCTGATATGTCATCTTATGGTAATATGTTGACCTGAAAATCTGTAACAAAAAATCTGCTGAAGGTTAAAGAAATTGGCAAAGTATCATAGGAACATAATTCTGGTAAACCATGCAGTTCATAATACTTGCTAAATGTTTTCACAGATTTTAGGTGCACACTGTGCAATCTTTTTTCCTTATTTCTTCTAGATTGCTTTCCTTAGGGTTGGCTATGATATTCCAACACCTCAGTAATTTCCAAAAGCTGACATTATTTATGGTGTTTTAAAGACCCTCTCCAAAATACTTTATTAATTTCTTAAAATGTAGAATACATCTTCTTACTGACTACACAATTTCAGTATAAACTGGAGGTGACTGATGAATTCAAGGCTTTAAATTTTCCATTAGGGCTTTAAAAAGGAATTTCATGCCACTGAGATACAGGCTTTCTTGCTTTTCAGATGCTATTCAGTGTTCTTTGCTTTTGACTATAGTTTTGGAATCATGTTCCAGAAAAATCTTTTAAATATTATATTTCCCTTAAAGCTCACACACTTATCTTGAGATAAATGAGTGCAGAGTTTTACTGAGGAGAGTAAGTAACAATTGTTTCTTACGAATAACCCCCTTAATTCCCTAAGATAGTTTCAGAATGATTTTGAGTGGGCATGTGGAAAGGACATGATGGTGTAAGTATGATTATGTTAGCAAAGATTACTCAGAAGACTGCAATTTTTTTATGGCTTCACTGTCTCTTAATAATATCGTATGCTGATAAAATATTTTTACCACAAAATCCTAGACTGTATTTCATAAATATGAAAGTTTGAAGCTTACAGGAAAATATGAATTGATTTGTTATACAAACTAATACTGTGACAATTCTGAAAAGAATAGTCATTTATAGATAGAATAGTACTAATAGATAGAACATGCAGTGCATCTGCAGACCTCTTGCCAATGTTCCTTAGTCCTGACCTTTCATGGCTACTTCTTGAAATGAGAATGAGTGTCCTCTCAGCACGTTTTTTTTCCTTTTGATGTGCCAGTTACCTTCTAAAGTATGAAGTGTCTTCAGGAAACTATAATTTAAAAATGTATCTTAACCTCTTAAGTCACAACTGTTCAAAATACAAAACCAAGTAAAAGAAAAGAAAGGGAATCAAACCAGGAGTGAATGCAGTTAATTGCCTTTTAAGTAGATTTTAGCTCTTTAACCTTGGTAAAAACGTGGAGGCATACTGTACAATCTTTCTGTTTTGGAATCATATACACTTTATGCTTTCCATGACAGCATCTTCAAAGTCAAACTTACTTGAAAGAGTAATAAATCAAATATTAGTAAACAATACAGCCATAGGGAGACATCCTACAACCATCCAGGCTAACTTTGTCATGCAAGTCCAAACAAGTCAAATGAGATTTTTCTCACACCCAGACATGTGACTGCAGATTTATTCTTCAAGCAAAGTGACACATTCCTAGTTTTCTGCATCCCATTTATTTTGTCAGGTTTTGATATAGGATTTATTTTTATGTTGCATGTTACATATTCACTTATTAACATTGGCTTGTGTGGTCTGATGAAGTAATCTTGTGTTGTGAACAAAAAGCACAGCAGTCCAGGGTTTTCTATTCAGTAAAAGTAGTATTCAGGACCTGCTAAGTAGAATAAACAATTCTATATTCCTATTTGATCTTGTCTGATTTGCAGTTTAGGACAGCTTTAAAATTCCTCTGGTTTATTTTTAGAATGTGAAAGTTAGCGGATATTAGGAACACCACAATCAGTACAGTCACTCACTGCCATACCGTTTTTGTCTGGGACAGAGTTAATTTTTTTCATTGTAGCTAGTATGCGGCTATGTTTTGGATTTGTGATGAAAATAGTGTTGATACCACAGGGATATTTTAGCTGTTGCTGAACAGTGTTTACACAGAGTCAAGGTTTTTTTGGTTTCTCACTCTCCCTTGCCAGTGAGTAGGCTGAGTGTGCACAAGAAGTTGAGAGAGGTCACAGCTGGGACAGCTGACCCCAACAGAATGGATATCAGAGACCCTATGATGTGCTCAGAAAAAAAAAATCTAGGGGAAGAAATAAAACATAGAATCATAGAATGTCATAGGCTGGAAGGGACCTTAGAGACCATCTAGTCCAACGTCCATGTTTTGGGCAGGGACGCCACCTCTCGACTAGACCAGGCAACACATGGGGACCGAGCGGGAATCAAACCCACGACCTCGGTGTTGGTCCTTGTTGTCAGCACCGCACTCAAACCACTGAGCATGTTACAAAATTTGTCTTCTCAAGTCCCATGATGAGCCTTGCTTTCCTGAAGATGGTTGAACACCTGATCATAGAATCATAGAACCATAGACTCATAGAATCATAAAGGTTGGAAAGGACCTTAAGATCATCAAATCCAACCTACAGCCCTACACCACCTTAACACTAAATCATCTTCTGGAGTGCCATATCTAACTGCTTTTAAACACGTCCAGAGACGGTGACTCCATCATCTCCTTTGGCAATCCATTCCAATACTTCACCACCCTTTTGGTAAAGAAGTTTTTCCTAATGAGAAGTGGTGAATGAATTCTTTGTTTTGTTTTGCTTGCCTGTGCAGCTTTTCTTTTCACGTATTAAACTGTCTTTATTTGAAACCACAAGTTTTCTCACTTGCACTCTTTTGATTCTTTCTCCCTTCCCACTGTAGAGGGAGTGACTGAGAGGCTGTGTGGGGCTGAATTCCTTTTCAGGATTAATCTATAACTGCAAATGTTCTGGCCCATTTTAAACCTAGTAAGATTTCAAATACGGTAATGTAGAAATAGGTATTCCAGACATAGCTATCATGGTAAGTACAGAACTCTGCTCAAATAAACATGACTGCTTATTTTCTGATATCACATTGACCTTTACCCACTTGACTGAGATGAAAGGAGGTAATATAATATCCCAAATGGAAAATTTAGAATCAGAGAATAGAATCATGGAACCCCTCAGGTGGGAAGGACCATCAAAAATTCATGTTTACACCTTTCATGGGAAAGGGACATTGTCTATTACCTTGTCTGACTGCACCTTGAAAGCTTCCACTAATGTGGACTCTACCATGTCTCTGGCGAATAATTTTAACTGTAAAATACTTCTTTCTTATGTTGAAATGAAACCTCTCCAGTGGAACTTGTACCCATTCCCCCTTTTCACTTAGGCGTTGTGAAGAGGGAACCTCTGTTGTCTTTTTAGGCTTGCTTTAGTACTGGAATATTACGATTAGGTCTTCCCCAAGCCTTCTCTCCTCCAGGGAGAAAAGACTTAGCTCCCACAGTCTTTCCTTGTAGAGAAAGTTCTCCATCCCTTTGATCATTTTTGTGACTGTTCTTTGAATTCTGTCTAGTCTCCGTATCTGTCTTGAATTGAACTAGACACAGTACCCCAGGTAAGTAGGCTCTAAGGCTGATTAGAGTGGGATGATGACATCTTTATCTCTGCTAGAAATGTCTCTGTGGATGCAGCCCAGGAACTGACATGCCTTTGTTGATGTGACTGTGAACTGCTGACTCCTGCTCAGCTTGTTGTCCACCAGGACCTTCAGGTCTCTTTCAGCAGGCTGCTCCTCAGCCACACAGATCCTGGCCTGTACTGGGATTTTTGGTTATTCTGTCTTAGCTGCAGGACTTCACACTTGTCTTTGTTAAACTTCGTACTGTTCTTGATAGGCCACCCTTACGGCCTGTCCAAGTCTCTCTGTAAGATGACTCTCCATTCTGGTGTGTTCATCTCACCACTCGGTTTGGTGCCAGCAAACTTGGTGTTTTCAATTTCATCTTACAGATCATTTATAAAAATATTTAACAGCATGGGGCTCAGTATTGATCCCTGAAGGATCTTATCTGTGACAAGTTACCAGCCTAAGTGAAAAACATTGATTAACACCCTCTAAGTGCAATCTGTTAACCAATCTTCTATCCATCTCACATAATACCCATCCAACCCGCATCTTATCAGTTTATCCAGAAGAATGCAGTGGGAAATGGTGTTGAATGTCTTGCTGAAGTTCATGTAAACAACACCCACAGCTCTCTCGTCAACAAAAAACCTTACTTTGTTGTAGAAGGTGACTATGTTAGTCCAGCATGATTTGTCTTTAGTAAGCAGGATTTTTACCTGCTCCATTTGGCTTGAAATAGTTTCTAGGAGGACTCATTCCACTGATTTCCCAGGGACCGAAGTAAGACTAATGGGTTTGTAGTTTCCCAGGTCCTCTCTGAGGTCCTTCTTGTAGATGGGTGTGACATTTGTCCTCTTTCAGTCACCAGCGTGATGCCTTGATATGCAAGACCTGTCAAATATTATAGACAGTGGCCTTGCAACAACATCAGCAACTTCTTTTAACAACGTGGAGTGAATTTCATCCGGGCCTGTAGACTTAAGTGAGCCGAGCACTTGCAAGAGGCTGCAGACTGGCCCTTCCTCCACTGCTTCAATGCAATGGATGCTGCTCCCTGTCTGTACACCCTATTTATACACCCTGTTTGCAGTGCTCCCTTAGGGCTGGTTATATGCAGATACCCATGGTTTGAAATGGCTATGGGGACCCAGACAACTCCATCCAACTCTTGCTTGTGTCTCTTCTGAGACCTGGCCAGTCCCACCACACACACACAGCCAAAGGGTGACAGGGGCTCAGAAATCCCCTCAGCCACACATCAGAGTCCTCATAAGCCTGACATGCTTCTCAGCCTGTAGCTATTGCTGCTACGGCTAATGTTACCTTCCCATAATTTTGCCTCTTTTTGCATCTTCTGAATGTAAAAGCTACAACAATAGAAGCTGCACTCCAGATAACAGGTTAGGCTACTGTCTATCACCTCCGCAGAGGCATCTCTGCAGAAAATACCAGCAAAAAAAATAACGTGACTGAATCCTCATTTCAGTGTCATGTTAAGATATGTAACAGTTACCCTTATGATTTTTTTTCTCTGGAATCTTAGTCAAAGAAAACCATACTGCTCTGCATGAAGGATTATATGAAGGATTATGATGAAGGATTATATGACAGCATCTTTTACAGAATACTTGCAACCAATATACAACAGATAATACTGACCTGATGAGAGAAAATGTGGGGTGTTTTTTTTAGCTTCAATCTTTTAAAATTTTGCTGGAATTATTAAATAATTCTATTAGCAAGTCAGTAAGCATTATTCGTTCATAATTTATAATCTTTTTTCCTCTTTCTGTTGTTTGTGATTCAGTTTTAAAATCTTTTTCATGCATCTGTTAGTTTTGTCTTCATTTCATGACTTCTGATACATTTTAATAGCTGTGCCTCCAGGTACTGATCATTATGTGCATTCTCTGTCTGTTAAGTAGGAGTTTAAAAACATCTATGTTCATATGTTTTCATTATCTCGAAAATAACTCAGCTTAATAACTTTCTGAAGTAGGTTACACATACCTGCCTACGCAAAATTGTTGTTCTGAACTTAAGTCAGACAAGATTATTATTCAGATCTACAGTAGTTATACCTGGATGGGAAAAGTTGGCATACAGTTTTCTCTATCTTACGTAATGTATCTAAATTTCCAAGGTTTGTTTTTGACTACTTAATACTCTCACACCCAAACTCGTGTGCCTATCTAAAGATTCACTGAACATTAAGCTGTAGGTGATCAATCAAGAAAGCAAAAAACTTTTCTTAGTGTATTTAAGCTACATACTAGCTCTTATTTTGTTATTTCCTTTGTCAAAATTCTGTCTGTGTGTGGGAAGATGGTTTTGGGTAAAATCTTCCCCCACTGTTTTGCTTGTTTTCCCCTAATTGCTCATATTTTATCTTTGGGTCAAATTCTGCTCCTGTTGATTAGGTGGGAGTAGAGCTTAGGATGACATCAGTGAGGCCTAGATTTATCATCTTCGTTTCTACAGTGTCTGATCAGCTCTGTTCAAAAGAATTGTGTCCTGAATCAAATTAGAGGCCTGACAAATCCTATCTGTACAAAAATGTGTTGTGCAAAACCTTGTCAGAAAACAGGTGCTCTCCAGCAACATATGAGTCTGTTAAAAGTCCTCATCAGACTTTTCCATCTGAAACGCAGACAGGCCATATCAAGGCTCAAACATGCATTGTCTTGTATGCTGGACCCTACTAATTACACTGAATTCAAAATCACCATCAACAGGAATATTTATTAGTCTCACTAGGACAGAGAAGTCCCTACTGCTATAGCTTATACAGCTAAGGTAAACCTTGATCTCCTTCTGATTGGTGTCAAGTTTGATTCAGAACATCGTACTTGGATCTGACGTTGTCTGGTAGAAAACAATTCCAAGTTCTAGTCCTGTGAAAGTCACCACCAATAATCCCATTGACATCAATTCAGCCATGATTCAGCAGAGAGAAGATCTTGTGTCTGTTATGTCATCATAATGACACATAATTTTAATATTGTTCAGTGAACAGCACACAATTATCTGGAAGAAGTGGTATAAGAACTAAGAAAGCATACTTTCCAAATTTTTTAATTATTTGGAAAAATTCTTTTCAAAAAAATCTATGTATCTGTAACAAATCCCGAAGAACTCAATGATTTTGTAACATCATTCTCTGCAGACTGATAACACACTAATCTATTGTACAGTCTGTACAAAGTAATGTGTTGCACATATGTATAGTATGTATGTATTACAAAAAAGTACTATTTAACAGAAGAATAAACAGACAGGATGTTACTGTGTTGATATTTCAGGCTTGCCTTGGTTTTTGGGGAAATTAAACTGTTGCAAAGGAAGAATGGATGCCATTAATTTAATTTAATTTGAATGTAGGCAACCTTAAGTCACCTAAATCTAAGCTGGTAATCAGAGGTGCTTTATATGAAGTCAGTGGAGGGATATTGATGTCTCAGAGGGTGATCTTAGGTGCTTGCTTTAGAAGGGAATGCAGACACCCATTTATCTTTAAAAAAAAGGGAAACAAGATGACTAGCATAGACATAGATAATTACTTTTTAGGTGTCTGAAGGTATGTGAGATGAATCCCATTCTGTGAAGTTAATTAAAACACCTTTACAAAATGTGAGGCTGTCAGATTACTGTTTTCATACACATTTCCTCATCATTCTGTCTTCTGAGGGTTTATCTTCACTCCTGAGAAGACAAGAAAACAAACAAAAAGTTGTGTTTATTATAGCTTTGGGGAAATGAGCATGAGTAAGACAAGAATACACTTAACATAAGGCATTCCATTTCTACTCTGAAGTAAACTTGTTCAAATCAGTTTCAGGTAGAGTAAAAGGCTGACCTTAATGTGTTTATGCATCTCTAAACTTCCCATCCCTTCTGCGTCAGAGAGGGCTGACAGCTTCTTTATGCTTGTGAGACTCTTTATTATTACCCCTTTTATTTTGATATTCACTACCCCCTACAGTAGGACAATTTCCTTTTGATTATACCTTTCAAAATGTCTGTATGAATATGAGATTCAAATAGATTTCCTAAGCAATTCACCCATATCTCTCCTGTGAATATTTACCAGATTTGAGAAAAACGCCTTTGCTGAGAGTGATTAGTTTATGGCAGTAGAGAGCTGTCACATCGGCATGTTAACTTTGGGGCCAGTCTCAGGGCTGGTCCTTTAGCCTTTAGGTAACCTCACTGTATTCATGCTGATGCATTACTGTTCTGTTAGTCAAGCTGGTTTCTTTTAATGATTGAATTTTAGAAATTAATAGATTCTATGGCCTGAGGCGACAATTATGATGCTCTAATGTGACTGCATAGCATAGGATAAAAATCCAAATTGAAGCTTAGTAATTTGCATAGGCAGCCCCCCTCACCTTTTCTTCCCCTTTCCTCTCTGGGGACTTGACAGTCCCCAGAGATTGTTTTTGATTTCATAATATTGCAAGACGTTATGAAGTCCTGCCAGTCTAATATGCAATTTTATTAATGATAACAGAAATGATGAGGCTTCATCTGCTTAAACAAACATCCTTACTATCTAAATTACTAAAGAATAATCTTTGAAGGGTCCTAGTATCCTTACTGATTATCTTACACTAAATCAGAATGTTTTATTTAAAATGCAGTCTGTGTAGAGAATTTACATTCTTTCAACAAAAGGTGTTGTTCTCTCATTGCAACTTAGAAATAAATATCATAGAATCATAGATTTGTCAGGGTTGGAAGGGACCTTAAAGATCTTCTAGTTCCAACCCCTCTACCATGGGCAGGGACATCTCCCCACTAGATCAGGTTGCCCGGAGCCCCATCCAGCCTGGCCTTAAAAACTTCCAGGGATGGGGCTTCCACTACCTCTCTGGGCAACCTGTGCCAGTGTCTCACCACCCTCATGGGAAAGAACTTCCTCCTAACGTCCACTCTGAATCGACCCATCTCTAGCTTTAATCCATTCCCCCTAGTCCTATCACTATCTGACATCCTAAAAAGCCCCTCACCAGCTTTCTTGCAGCCCCCTTGAGGTACTGGAAGGCCACAATAAGGTCTCCTCGGAGCCTTCTTTTCTGCAGACTGAACAGCCCCAACTCTCTCATTCTGTCTTCATAGGAGAGGTGCTCCAGCCCTCTGATCATCCTCGTGGCCCTTCTCTGGACACGCTCCAGCATGTCCGTATCTTTCTTGTGCTGTGGGCTCCAGAACTGGAAGCAGTACTCCAGGTGAGGTCTCACGAGAGTGGAGTGGAGGGGAGAATCATATCCTTTGACCTGCTGGACATTCATCTTCTGATGTAGCCCAGGATATGATTGGCTTTCTGGGCTACAAATATGACAAATGCCATGATTTTTACACCAAATCTTGGTCAGTTATAACAAATTCTGAGCATCTCATTTTAGCGGAAATCCTCTGTGTTTAAACTGGCAAATAATGGAATGCAGCTTGAGGATATATTTATCTCCATGTTTCATGAATCACCGTAATGAAGGCAATAGTGCATTTATATACTTGTCCACCTACTTTACAATTTGCCTTAATTAGTGTTATAGAATTTTAGAAATATTCCCTTAAAAATTATTTTAAACTTAAATCAAGGAAAAGAGAAACAATGAATCATCAATTTCTGCAAAAAAGGAAATACAGAGAAAAACTCAAAAGTATCAAAATACAATCTGTTGTCAACACTAATTAGAGCTATCAAAACTGTTCAACATCACAGTTATAAGAAAGAAACACCAATAAAAGGATCTATTCTTACCAATGTCGTATTTCTAATTCTGCCACCTTCTGGAACCATTATAAGAAATTTACTTTAGTCACCAGATAGTTTTGTCATAGTAGCAAAAAACGGAGTTTTCACTGTGTCCCATAACTTGCTACGAGACTCATCTCATTGTGAACTTCTTAATCAAATCTAGATTGGAAGACCATTCAAGACTACCTGTCATTTTAAACCAGAATTTTCAACCTTGAGATGAAGCTGACATAACTACTACTGTCATTTTTTCAATCAAGGAGATAAATTAGTAAAAAAAATAGTTTTACAAAATGTGCCCAGGTATTAAATTGCAAAAGTTGGTCCCTTTTGTATGGCAAGAAGTTAAATCCAGATTTAAATCTGGATTTTTTATTTTAGAACATTGCCTAGGATTTAAAACAAAACAAAATATAATAAACCACTCTGCGTCTATCACATAAAGCAGTAGCCAAACTGAATATTTTCTGTTGTTCAAATGCATATATAAAAAGAAAATGGTTTATTTTCATTTTCCACTGGTGAATTCAAGTATAGACCATTCATATAGTATCAAGATAATGTAATATATCAAGAGAATTCTTTATTTTTATGAAATATTAGTATATACATTTGTGATGTCTCCCTGGGGCCAGCATGTTTCCCTCCTTCAACTATAGAACACCTATACAGAATTCAGAGAGAATATTGTGGTTTGTTTTATTTATGACTCATTCTTTTCCTGCCATATTTCAGCTGGATTCAGACACACAAAAGTGAAGAACCTGCATGAAAACAATGTAGGAAAAATAGTGTTAGAGTAAATGATTAAAAAATGAAAACAGATCTTTGAAAAACAAAAATAAAAAAGAAAATTAAACAATAGGAAGATTAAACAGGGGAGTTTAATATTGTACAACAACAGATGGAAGCTTTTGCTTACACCATGAAGGAAATAAGGTAGTAAACCAATAATACCTTTAATATGTATCTGCATTTACTTATCATGCTACACGAAGCCAGCTTTATTGCTGATGGCCTGAGGATAAACATCTATGTTCTCAGAGCCAATATTACCATTAGCATTTATATAAAGGTTGAATTATCTGTAAAACTAGAGAGATTAGGGATTGCTGGACATCTGCTTGTTTGGCCTCGAGTGATTTTCTATGATAAATTTTTATTTGTTGATATTATTTTTAACTCTCTTTAATTAGCTTTTTGACAATGTAACAGAGGTTTTTTAATTCTCCTTTTGTCTCTAGAACAGAAAAACTTAGTAAGACAGAGAACAGAGCTAACAACAGTAGCTTTGCAGCCTGTTTTCTGTATTTGTAAAGCAGAATCCAAATATTTCAGAGATAATGGCTGAAGAGTAGCATTTTTGTGTCTGTGTGTGTGAGTGTGTCTGCTTGTGAGAGAAAGAGAGGAAATTACAAGATAAATCATTACATGACACACAGTAGCAGAAGTAGTCTGATTTATGTGCATGTGTCCATGTAGTTGGATTGCTGACGTTGTTCCGAACATACAGAAAATAGCAGCAGAAAAAACATTTTTGCTTTCTCCACAGTGCTGTGTTTCTATCAACCATTTTTAAATGCAAAACTGAAGTCAATACAGTTTGCTTATATGTAACTTTTAACCCCTCATGGCTGAAGACTTCAAATCTTACTTCATTGACCGTACCTGTTAAGCTGATGGGTTACAGGGAAAAGCTCATTAAAGAAAGAAAAAAGCATCAGGAATAAAATCCCCTGGTTATCTCAGTGCAATCACTCAGTATTCAGAAATCAGGTTTTCAGAACATCCAAAAAACCATGTTGGTGGAATAAAAACCTGAGATTTAAGAAATGCTGAATGCTGACAGCTTTGATTTACCTTTGTCTTCCTACTTGTGAGTAGAATTTTTTTTTCCTTCTGAAAACTCACCAATTCTAATCTTGATGGAGGAGACCAGAAGTATTTGAAGAGAGACAGAAGCATTATAGCTGTGAAGGCAAGGGGGAGAGTGTGCTAGGAATTCTAAGGAAATCAAGAGATCTAACTAGACATATGCAGAGGAAAGATTATGTTAAGTCGGGGAGAGGAGCTTCTGCAAAGACATTTTGGAAATGTTTTGGGGAATGGAAATTAATGGGGAGAAAAATGTAGTGCTAACCCATCAGAATTCCTCCACAGCTTCTTTCTCTGTGCTCACCTCCCTGTAATGCTGTGCTGCCAACACTTAGGAATCTCTTGCAAATCACTTGATCCTAGCAGTTGGGGAAAGTCTTAGAGCAAAAATTCTTGAGAATGACTGCTCCCACTCAGCATGTAAGGAAAAGGGCTGATGAAGAAGCTGGTAGGTTAATTTGTCAATACATTGGTAAGAGGGCAAAAGACAGGACAAGAGTTCTAAAATCCTTTGACTTCTGTCTCTTTTCTGTCCTAGAAAATAGGAGAAACCTTAGAAAGAGAAAATGAAGTCACAGAGAGGCAGAGGTATTTAAAAAGTGGCACTATGCAGGCAGAAAGTTTTAATGAACAGAAGGGATGTGACTTCTCAAAAACAGAATAGATCTGGAGATTGCAAGAGACTGATAGAAAGAATACGGACTAAAGGAAAATGTAAACATTCTTTTTCTTCTAAAAGGCTAAAATTCCCTTTCCTAATATTGGTGTGAAGGTGGACGAGTCTATTTGTCTCATGAACATACATATACCCAGAAATCATTCAGAGTTAAAATGAGATATTAGAGAGATATAATATTTCTATACAAATTATTTAGGCAACTGAGGTCATCAGCTATCATCTATTAAGATTAATACTGCTGTTTTCTCCTCTTTCCTCCCTACTCCTAAAAATATCACCAATACAAATTGCTTTTCATCCCACAAACCTGTGGAGACCTCTTGTAAAAAACTCGTAAGGGAATTTTTGTCTCAATAATATACTTTCCACTAGGACTAACTCTTCCCAGTGTTTTCAAATCTGACATTTAGAGCTACGTGCAAATTATTTGTCACTGAGCAAATTAGCTAATTAAATAATTGGCTTAGGGCTTCA
The DNA here is from genome assembly GCF_000703405.1 of Apaloderma vittatum. Classification (NCBI taxonomy): domain Eukaryota; kingdom Metazoa; phylum Chordata; class Aves; order Trogoniformes; family Trogonidae; genus Apaloderma; species Apaloderma vittatum. The sequence continues at coordinate 43,478 of NW_009692701.1, forward strand.
TAAAATTTGGCTGCTATGGAAATGAGGCTCTCCGCTATCTTAAAAGCTTTATCTAAGTGTTAAAAGTACTTCATATCTCTACTTCAGCTGAAATTGTGCTAGTAGCAGATTTGTTTCTAAAATGGTTGTTTACGGAGTTGTTCTTGCATAGTTTCCAAATCAATATGCAGCGGGATACTTCTCCTGAGAAACACTGTACCCAAATGAGACTGCAGTCTACCTTCTCATACCATACGTTTGCACAACAATAACTTTACACAATGATTTCAATCATAATTTAAAATCACAGCTGTTTTTTGCTATTTATTGTACTATATTGGGATTTGGGGCTCTAGATAAGGCAGAATAAAAAGAAAATAAAATAATAAGGAGCAAATTTTGTTCAGAATGATAGAAGATAACTCATTCCATTTGTCCCAAAGTATCAGATCAAAGCAAGTGTCCTGGTTTCAGCTAAACAGAACCAGTTCTGTTCAGTGATTTTTACTTCTCAGCTCAGTCTCTTCTTGGAGGCTGCACTTTCTGAAGTTCGCAGCATGTTTCTGCAGACAGTGTGTGCTACTGACAGTGCTAACATCTGATGTTTACAGTTACTGCCTGGGACTGGGATGCAGAAAGGCTCTTGCTGATACTTATTCCTATAGTGACCAAGGCCACTGCTGGCTCTTGCGTGCCACGCTGGGGGTGACGGGTAGGAAGAGGGGATACAAGGAAGTAAAAGGTTGCACCTCTGGTGAGGAACAGACAGGACAGGTGACCAAAAAGAGTATTCAATTTCATACATATCATATTTATTATAAAGGTGAGGGATCCTGAATTCCTGAATCCAGTTCCTCTGTCCAGCTCCCCTCTGGTGCTGAGCATGGGACTTCCCTGGTGCCACTTGCTCTGCATCATGAGTTATGATTGCTATTTGAGTGGAAGTTGGTTTTCATATTGGATTTGTATATATTTGTATATTGTTCATTATATTTATTGCTTCCTTATTACTTATATTACTGTTTTATTAAATCTGGTTTAGTATTCTTTTCTAACCCATAAGTCTCTCTGCCTTATTCCAGTTCTCTTCCTGTTTTGGGGAGGCAGAGGGGTTATAGAGCATCTATCACTGTTCAGTGGCTCACCCAGTCCCAACCCTCGACAGTAAGACTGTATAAACTAAATTAATATATGTTTAGAACAAATTCAGGGTGATTTCAATTCACCTAGCCCTCCAGCCATCTGCCCTTCATCATTCTATTAAGTTATAAGGATAAGTACTACTGCTGCACAAGAAAAGGAAATGGATGCCTTCATAAGCAATAAAACAAAATCATTATATAGCCTGTTAGAATCATAAACATATATGAAGTGAGACATAACTGAGTTGAAGACTGTGGCATTGATACAGGTAAGAGACAGACTGTATATAGACATATTTTACTGTTTGGATCCTAAGAACTCCAGCCCAGCACAGGTCCCTTGTACCTTCATGTCTATTATAGAACATTCAAAACCTGCCACCACAGAACATGAGTTTTTGTACACTGAATTTCTCAGATTGGTACATATGTATGAATGTTGCCTGTTTTCCAAGACACAGCTGCTTCCATCCATTATATCTTAGAACAAGTCAGAGAAGAAAAACAACCGTCTATGTGGAATATAGTCAGGATCTTCTCTGAGGTTCCGCAGCTTGAGCAACCTCAGTACCCATCTGAAGGAGCAAGGCAGTCAGTGTCTATTTCCACTTTGAAGGTAAGTAAAACCTCTGGAGAAGGGGAAGTACAGAAGTTAGTGACTTCTGGCACACAAAAAAAAAGAAGACTACTGCCCCACTTAACTGCTTAGAGCTGCAAAACAGTTTCATTACTCTCAAACTGAAGAGAATCCAGATACATCTACAAGCAAAGAACATGGTCCACTGTGATGGTCTGGCCCTGACTGGAGGCCAAATGCCCACTAAAGCCACTCTATCACTGCCCCTCCTTAGACGGATAGGTAAGCAGGAAAATATAACAAGAGTCTAGTGGGTCAAGATAACAACAATTTAATAAAGAAATAGCAAAAGGCTGTGCATGGAAGCTAAGGCAAACAAAAAGATTATTCTCTGCTTCCCATCAGCAGACAAGGTCTGCCCGCTTCCTGAGAAGCAGGGCTTCAAAACGTGTAGTGGTTGCTCTAGAGGATAAATGCAATCAATGAACGTCTCACCCCGCCAACACACACATACTTCTTTCTTTCTCTTCATTTTTGTATCCAACTCAACGTCATACGGTATGGAATACCTGTTTGGTCATTTTGGGTCAGTTGGCCTGGCTGTGTCCACTTCCAAGATCTTGCCCACACTGAGTCTACTGTTGTGGTGATGTTGGAAAACCACAGCCTCAGTGCTGTGTGAGCACTGCTCAGCAGTAGCCAAAACACTGGAGTGCTATCAACACTCTTCTAGCTACCACTACAAAAACACAGCACTATGAGAGATGCTGTGGGGAAAATTAACTACATCTCAGCTAGACCCAACACATCCACCTAACCCTAAACTGTGCAAGACTACTAGGAATAAATGGTGAGTCAGAGGTATCCATCTGCTGAACTAACCTGTCATCTTGAGAGATTTGCTGCCTGGCCAGGATCCAGGATATTTTGTGGAGAGATTGTCAGAACTCACCTGACGTTCTGACTAAACCCCTGCTCTTATTCCATATAGACAAAAATGATACCACAAGGATGCAGTGACTACAGAACTCTAGGTATAGTAAACAAGGGCATCTGGACCCAGGCAGTGTTCCTCTTAATCCTGTTGATGAGGGAAAATAGTGTGAGGACAACTCAATAATTGGCTGCAAAACTGTTGTTGGGTCCTGTGACCATGGGACTCTCTTCTTGAGAGAGGTGCTATCCACCTCATGACGCAGGGCAAAGTTATTTTTGCTTATTTTGGTGACCTCAGAAGGAGGGCTTTCAACTACAGGGTACAATATAAAGAAGTCCCCCAACATCCCTCCAGGAACTCAGCATGCTGAGGTACCTGAAAGTAAGTTTCAAAGAGCACAGTGCCAGGCTCTTTTCAGTAGTTCCCAGTGAAAGGATCAGAGACAATGGGCCCAGACTGAAACATTGTTCTGTCTGAATATCAGGAAACATATTTTCACAATGAAGGTGACTGAACACTGGCACAGTATCTCAGGAAGATTACTTAATCTCCATCATCAGAGATCTTCAAAAAATGTCCAGACATGATACTGAGCAACCATGTAGCTCTAGACCCTGCCTGAGCAAGGGGATTGGAAAAGATGACCTCCAGAGATCTCTTATAATGTACACCATTCTATAATTCTGTGGTTTCTATGGAGAAATATTCTTTATAATTTTAATATGATCTGTTCTGAGATTTTTTTGTAGCTGTCATCCTGGAATGTAGACACTGCACAAATAAGTCATTATCTCTAAGGTCCCTTCCAGCCTAGGCCATTCTATGTTTATGTACTGTCTATTTTGAATTTTTTGAATAATATTTCAGAGTTTGCTTACTGAACATCTGCAGTGTATAGGGATGTTGCATTAAGAGGAATGCAATTTTGATATCTGCTGGTCAGAGTGCCAGAACGTTCTCTGAACTGTTTATCAGAGTCTCAGCAAAAGACTTCCAGAGACCCAGCAAAAGACTATCAGAGCCCCAACAAAGGTTCTGCCCCTGATCAACCAGAGTTCCAGCAATGGACTAACTATCAGAGTCCCAGCAAAGGACTTCCAGACACCCAGCAAAGGTCCTGCCCCTGATTGATCAAAGTCCCAACAAGGGATTTTTACTGATTAGATTCACAAAAATCAAAATTATTTATTTTATTTAGAATGACAGAATAGATTCAAGATTGCCGTTGATAAATTCACTAACTACAAGAGCGCTACTAATTAAAGTTAATATTGCTAGCAGAAATAATAATACAACAACCTGGGGGTAACATTCACCAGCGGGTGAAAGGTTTGGCACTTACCCAGAGAGGTGTCTCTGCCTGGGGTGGAGGAAGAGAATGCAGCCCATCGACTGGTCTATCAGGTGTTAAATTTCTTCTCTCCCCAATTTAACAATCATTTTCCCCATCTTTTTATGCTCATCTTTTTTTTTTTTTTTCCCCAAAATTGCAAGGTTTCCTCCCCTCACAGGTGATGTGTAGTTTGATTTGGGTGGAGAGATGAGAGCTATAGTCGTACATGTTTAGCATGATCTCTATAATCTTCATTAACATATGCAAAGGTATCAACTTCAATATGCATTTGCTTGGCAAATGAGGCAAAGGCTAGTCATCAGGTATGATAGCCTTTTCGAAGAATCATTCAAGCTCCTGTTATCTTGTTGTTTTCGCTGACCAAAAGCAGGGCTGTCCTGTCTACACAGATTCCCCTCAGCTGCACCTCGTGATAGGCGGGCAGGTCTCCACTCCCCTAGATTTCACTGGAGATAGCAATACGGATCTTAATCATTCTCTGAGCACAGAGGACTCCACCTCATTACTCAAATTCCACAAGTGCTCAGCAAAATTTCCCTTTCTATATAAAGAAGCCAAAAATTTACATATACAGTATTGTAAAAATAGGCATGATGGCTGTTTTTTATTTCCTCACATACATTGACTGAACAAACAAAACTTTTTCTGCTTCTTGCATTGCTGAAATTAATGGTGGTAGTGAAGGATACATAGTTTGGAATGAGATGATGTCCTATCTAGTACTACAAGAATTACAGAGACAAATGGATCTTTGATTTTTGTGAACAGGTGGTGAGATAAAAGATTTCTGTATGGATGGAAAACACAGAAACTTTAAAGAGTAAATAAACTTTCTTATCTGCATAAGAATTATTTAAAGAAAAAGGATATATTTCTCTATTCTTTTTACGGATATACCTGTAGCTCAGTAAATATGACTTGTGCAATTACTAGCAAAAGGTCCCTGGAGCTGTATTGACCTGATGCTGCAGGGTCTCAACAGTTATCTGGGCTTGTCTTGGCCTAAGCTGGTTTTAGCTGTTACAGCAATTGTCTAATGGTCAAGTGACAACCTGACTACTGCTAATATACTTTTTGCTTAACTCTTTAAGTGTTATATATTTTAGAGATCTGACAAACCCAGGCAGACAAAAAGTAAAAGAAGAAATGACCCTTTATTTTAGTGGTTTATCATTAACTGAGGATATTAGTTAACAGATGGGGAGAAAAAAATCAGTTGCTTCTCTCTAAATATATTACAAATTCTAACAAGCTATTTAATTATTGTGTCTTAATATGTATGAAAGTACCTGTATCCTTTTTGAGTACAGTAGTAATGTTTATAACTTTGTGTGCAATTCTCAAACTTCATCTCTGACCCAATGAAAAGAATACCATCATTAGTAAAATATCTAAAAATAATCCTAAGTAGACTCCTAGAATGAGAAAAAGAGTTCCCATCTATAACTGTTAATGCATCCTGGACACTGTGGTCATAACCTCTTGTAATATTTCCTTACATTTTATTGTCAAAACCTAACAATGTTGACCCAGAGAAATACTGGGAAGAGTACCAGTGAAGGTAGACAGATAACAGGAACTCCATGCATAGCACTTACACTGGCCCATTCTTGAGGAAGTGACAAGACAATTTGGTCTAGAATTGTTGGCATACATTGTAATTGTACTAATAACTACTAGTTGTATTTTGGTTGCAAGGTTCAGACTTCAGCTACAGTAACAGTAAATTCTTAGCCACACATAAATGATGTTTTTCCTTTTATCGATACCAAGGATTTGAGGAAGGACATCTGATTTCCTTAGTTAGTTTTAATTTGATGAGGAATAAAACAATGTTCTTACTTTTGATTAAATGTTAATGCTTTCATAGTGACCTTTCAACTATTAGTTACTTGGTTGTTGAAGTATAAAGCATTTTGATCCACTTACACTCTCACAGCCTAGTTACCCTCTTTTTTTAATTATTATTATTTAGAGAAGACTAGTTTCTTCATTGCTTCAAATATTTTTAAGCTGTAACTTTAGTATATGAAAAATAACTATTTCCCATCCAAATTTCTTTCTTCAAAACTGTACCTATCTTGTTTCAGGCTACAGCAACATAATAAAATTCCTTCCCTATGGAGAATGAGCAATTTAATACTGTTATAAGTTGCAAAATTAGTATAGAACAACTATTTCTCACAAAGCACATTTATATTTATTGAATTATCGTGGTTACATTTTAATGTGACAAGTGAGTTAAGATTTGTAATGCCATGCTGGTTGGAATATTGTATATTGATTTCAGGAATCTCGTCACTTATACTTGAAGCTTGTGACTCTGGCATCTTGATAAGGAGAGGATGTCATCCAGTACGTCTAAAAATCCTGCCTTTAATTCCCTATAAGATCAGTATTCATAAAAGCCTTTAAGGACCTGAAGGGTGAGTTCCAGTATACCCCAATTATTTGCCTCCGTGTTCATATTGATCATCTAAAGACCTTCTTTGCTTCTAACTGGTAAATTAGTCCACATACGCCAGTGACAAATACTTGATCAATTCTGAGAGGTAAATATTCTATTTTTCTCTTACTGACATTTCTATTTTTTTTAGGTCATTTACACTGTAGTCAGGAGAGTCAGGATGAAACCTGCTCAGTTTGTTTAAATCTTCATTTTAGCTACTAAATGCAAATTTGCATTTCCACCCAATAATTTTGATAATAGTTTATGTAATTTTATGATTTCATATTGTTTATTTATTTATTTGTTGGGTCTTGTGTTTTGTTGTGGGTTGTTTTGGTGTGGTTTTTTTTTTCCAGACCTAGGTTCCATTAAATACAGAGGAATGCCATTTATGTTAACCACCAATTAAGGAAAGGTGTTAAAGGAAACTGCTGAATGAACATATGTCTTTTTCTTCTCTCTTCCATCTGCCCAAGCAAGTAGCATTATTTTTACTATTCATTAAAATCTATAAAGTGATTCAGCAGACTAAAATAAAAGCAAAATCTTTTTATCATCATCAAAAGCTCAGTTCTAAAATCTGCATTTAGGGTTTATCAAGCCTTCTGGCTCAAGGTTGGAAATTCTTCTATCTTCCATCTTACCCTGTGTATGGTATACTGTGTTCCAATTAAAAACTCTTTGATGAGATGAGAACATCACTTTGCTTTTAGGTGCAAAAGGTACATTCTTTTCTCAAGTACAAGTGAAGCCTGTAAGATGCTTGCATATCTTATTCGGAAGCACAGTTAAGAAGCAGGAAATTTCCTCTCTGGCCATTACGCTTCTTTACAAATGTGCCACATGCGGAAAGGAATCTAAAGGGAAGTATTGCTACAAGATGCCTCATTTGTTTTCCAGGACACCTTGCAAGGTCTGATTCTCCCATTCCTCCCATGAGATCAGCACCTGACCTATGGTGAAAATATCAAACATAGGGACATATCTAAACAGTTAGCCCTAGAAGTAAGTTTTGACCCTTCTAGGATTTTCTTGGAAGCCAGGAAAAAATCATTGAGGTCATTTGAAATGACTGAGTCCAAATGAGAAAAACAATCACCTAGGATGTAAAATTGAATGAGTTACCTGAGTTAGCTGTGTGAAAAGTTCTTTAGATGATTTTATCAGTGGCTGTGGTACTGAAAACGTTAAGTCTGCTTTTTACTTGTAGGCTTTCCCTTTTAAGTTTTCCACTATCCCAAATATCCGGTGAGGCCTAGTACATATTTGTGTTGGGTGCCAGTGTCAACATGCTGTCAGTCAGCTTGGCTACATGGATAATACCCATGAGGAGAGGCCGTGCTGGACATAGGCAATCTCAGCTGGCTCCAAAGGACCCACCACAGGACATAGCTAAACCCATCATGCAAGATGGTGGTGTATTTAAGATGGAAAGAGTATTTAAGAAAGAGCAGGAAATGCTAGACAGGCAGAAAAGGAGGAAGGGGACAAGAAGATCAAAAACAGTGGAGGAAACACGAAGGTCAGAAAAGGAGGAGGAGGTGCTGCATGGAACAAGAGATAATCCCTGCAGTCTGTGGAGAGCCCACACCACAGCAGGCTTTCCTGAAGGACTCATGCTGGAAGAGAGGAAGAGTGTGCAGAGGAAGAATTGTCAGAGGTAAACTGTTATGGACTGACTGCAGCTCCCTTTCCTCATCCACCTGCACTCCTTGGTGAGGAAGAGCTAGAGGAGTCAGGAGTGAAGGACTGAGGCTGAGCCTAGGAAAAGAGCAGGAAATATTTGCCTTTTATTTCCCACTACTCAAAAATATTTATTTTATTTTAAATCAATTTCTCCAAAGTTCAGTCCTTTTTGTGCATGACAGTAAGCAATCTCCCTGTCTTTATCTCAATTCAGACCTTTCTCATTCCTGTTCATATTTTTCCTCCTTGTACCGCATGTGAAGTGGGAGAAGTGAGGAGCTGTGGGAAAATTTGTCTGCAAAGAGTAACCCGACACAGTATTTGGTATTATGTTCTCCTTGTGTATGAAATGACTAAAGAGACAAATAAAGTGAAAATTCATGTCTTTTGTGAATAACACAGTGAAAGACTTTCCAGTCAAAGACATAACGGAGAGCAAGGTTTACTGTTCCTTTTATGACAATGAGCTTAATGCTTTTGATTTAAGTATGTAGTGAAGGGACATTGAATTATCCAGTTTGGAATAAGGCTGTGTATGCAGTGCACAAAATCCTTTAATTTTGATTTGCTCCATTTTTACCCTAACTTCCAATATTATTCCATATGTGAATACATTTTAGGACAGCAGAGAGAGATGGAAACAACATTAAATCTCTTCACAGAGAATAGGACTGATGGTGATTTTAATTATTTTGCTAGCATCACTGGAGTCATTACCTCATAATAAAAAGTGCTGAATGGTCACCTTTTCCCAACCTTTCTTACCACTTATCATCAAAAAGCAAAGCATAATAGGCAACAGCTGCTTCTGCTATGCCACAGATTTAGCTACACTTCCTAAGTGAGAAGTTTAGTTCACCAACATTCATTTTACCATAAGTCCATAATTACAAAACCAAAGTTAATCTGCAAAACATTGGTATCTATTTTTAGGACAGATGAAGAGAGGCTTTTAGTTTTCATTATGATAATTTACGTTTCTTGTTTGGCCTTTCTTTTTCTTTCTTTTGTTTTACTTTGAGATTCCGCTCTCACATCTTTGCTCTTTTTAACTTTCAGACATTATAATTCTTTCAGCCTTTTCTTTTTCACATCTTTAAAGTTGGAAAGCTACAATTTTGTCTGTTTGCTGGTTTTATATTTCTACTTTTATTTTGATTTTCTTCTTTTTTCTTTTTTTTGTTTTGTTTCTGTTTTGTTTCTTTCTCTTGATTTCTGAGACACTCCCAGTGTCCAGAAGAAATTCTAAACAAACTTGTTGTGGTTTAGCCTCATCTGCCAACCAAGTACCCCACAGCTGCTCGCTCACTCCTTCTCACCCAGTCCCAGTGGGATGTGGAGGAGGATTGAAAAAAGAGTAAAACTTGTGGACTGAGAAAAGAGTAGTTTAATAATTGAGATAAATAAAATATAACAATAACTATAATGATAAAAATAAAGATAATCATAGTAATAATGAAAAGGAAGATAAGAAAACGAGAGCAAAATAAAAAATCAAGAAAGGCAAGTGTTGCACAATGCAACGGCCAGTTCCCCAGCTGTGATTGGCCTCTCCTGGCCGTCTCCCATAAACTGAGCATGATGTCTTGTTGTACAGAATATCCTTTTAACCAGTTCGGGTCAGCTGTTCTGTCTGTGCTCCTCCCTCAGTCCCTTGTACACCTCCTCACTGACAGAACTGAAATAGTGTGGCCAGCAGGAGCAGGGATGTGATTCTGCCCCTGTGCTCAGCACTGGTGAGGCCTCCCCTCGAGCCCTGTGTGCAGGGCTGGGCCCCTCACTGCGAGAAAGACCTTGAGGGGCTGGAGCTGGTCCAGAGGAGAGCAACGAGGCTGGGGAAGGGACTGGAGGGAAAGTCCTCAGAGGAGAGGCTGAGGGAGCTGGGGGTGTTTAGCCTGGAGAAGAGCAGACTCAGGGGGGACCTTCTCACTCTCTACAACTGCCTGAAGGGAGGGTGCAGTTAGGTGGGGGTTGGGCTCTTCTCCCAGGCAACCAGTGACAGGACGAGAGGGCACGGCCTGAAACTGCATCAGGGGAGGTTTAGGTTGGATCTCAGGAAGCCCTTTCTCACGGAGAGGGTGCTCAGGCACTGGGACGCACTGCCCAGGGAAGTGGTGGAGTCACCGTCCCTGGAGGTGTTTAAGGAGAGGTTGGATGTGGCACTTAGTGCCGTGGTCTGGACGATGTGATGGTGTTGGGTCATAGGCTGGACTTGATGATCTCAGAGGTCTTTTCCAGCCTCAACAATTCTGTGATTCTGTGATCAGTGTGTTATCAATATTGCTGTCACACTAAATGCAAAACATAGCACTGGACCAGGTACTAGGAAGAAAATTACCTCTATCCAGCCAAACTCAGGACTAATGTTTAGAGAAAATGTACAAAAATTAAGGAAATGTACAGTGAAGAACTTTACAAAAGGAAAGCTTATTATATAATAATAAGCAACGAATATAGTATTCAAAATTATTTTAGTCTAACTGGACAGAATGTACTGTTGAGTTTGAGGTTTACCATGGAAAATCTTTCAAGAATTTGTTCAAGAATTTTTTTTCACTCTAGAGTGAATTTTGCAGGGAAGATTTTTCTTATTTAAACTACTTTTGAAATTAGATTTCACCATAAATATTCATTTTTCTATTACGTGTATGTATCTAAACGAGATTATCTCAATTTTCGCTTTTCATTTAGCAGTAAATTTTTTAGATCTCCCTGTGACTAACTTTGGCAGTTTGAATTATGTTTTATCTTGTTTACCAAATGAAAGAAAGATGTTACCTTTTGCCTATTTTTGGCATAAATCATTAGTCAAGATTACCAATCAGATGCACTAAAAGTCTTTATCTCTTAAAACTGTCTTAATATTCACCTTACACTGGAGGTGTTATGTCCTGACTATACTACAGAGATATATCACACTCTGTATCCTGCAATACTGGTTGAGAAAATTGTGCCACTGCTTTCTCTCTTTCAGCCCACATGTTTTCCTTTTCCTGGAAACAGAAGTGCAAAATGTAGTCTGTCTGCTTCTTAAATCCATGTCAAGAACCTGGCCATGTACCCAAGCTAGATAGCTAGTCATCTATTTTACAGAACAGTGTTTCTAAAATAGACTCAGCTAGAATCACTCATCAATGTTGATTTTTTTTTGTTTGATTGGTTACATTTTTTCAGTTGGTTGTTTTTTGTTTGTTGTTTTAGTGTGGTTTTTTAAGTGAATATATCACTAAACCTCATTACTCAAAGGAAAGACAGTGAGTAATTTTAATTATTTCTAGAATAACATTTGTATTTTTAAATTATTTTTTCCATACACTGGTCTATTTGCAATTTGCTAGAAACTATTGTCAGAAAAATTATTGTAAATTTTTGGGGAAAAATCTATTTTAGACTTTTTCTTTTCTTTCTCATTAGATCTGACAGGTTTCTAGTAAAAGGCCAGCTAAAATGGGGATTTTTCTAGTCTCCCAGGGCATTACTGTAAAAGTGGAAATAATGCAGATTTATTTTTTTTAAGTCTTAGCAGCTGTTTTTTCACATAAACTGCTTTTCAGAAGTCAATGAATATCAGAGTTAGCTTGCATAGGGTTTTTGATTGAGGTCTGTGTAAACTGGGGTACAGCTCTGTGAGCAAAGACTTTTTATAATCTTCTGCCCTAATAAAGGCTTACATCATTACTTTAAAATCTTGCACAAATCAGATCCTTTTTTTTTCCCTTATACCAGTGTGAGCTTCTTGACTAATCTTTTTGGAGCCCTTTTGACTGCTAGATCTTGCATCCTGGTCTGTCAGACACAGTGGAATAAAGCACTGTTAAAACACTGACCTGTGGCTTAAATGCAGAGAGAAGACTGCTTTTCATAATGCTACAGGGCAACTCCTTTTACATGTGTAAGGCTTAAACCTGGAGACGTGAAATTCAGAAGAACGTATCTCTCCCAAAGAGAAGAGTCAGACAACTTGTCATTGAACAGCTTTCGTACTCACTAGTGATAGGAATGTGGCAAGTCATAATGAGAAAACATTTTGTTTATTAACTCTACAGTTGAACTTGGTGTAGCATTATGACTGTGAGATTCTAGTTGTTGTTACTGTAGGATACCTTTACATCTTTCTGGAACATACACATGAATTGAGAAAGGTTGTTTTTTTCTGGTACCCATGGAAGCCAGTAGGAATCTTGGTAACTTAGTGACATCCCAGAAAAAGCTGAACTTGATTTAGCTTTTATAAAACAAGAGATGAGCACATCTGTTTGGCTACTTACTACTACCAAGTGGAAGGTAATATGCTCAGATTTTATCAATTTTATCTCAAAGGATTGCAAAACAAAAAGTATTACTTTTTTAAAAAAAAATTAGTTATTTTTTACAATGTTTACTTCCCTGACACCAAATTACTGATACTTCCCTGGGTATTTCAAGTACATTTCAGGTACTTCATAGTTAAATATTTCTATTGATTATTTATTTTTTTATTTTATT